>NW_028166703.1:0-53773 GCF_964263955.1 Coregonus lavaretus
CACCGCCTCTTTGTTTGCACACTCAACTCCCATTACTATACTGTGCAGATGAGCTTCTGTTTGTACGTGTGTGTGCGTGTGTGTCTGTGCATCGCTGTCTGTGAGTTGACATTGAGGCGTCTTTCAACTACATTTCTCCAACTTTGTTTAACTCACATTGAAGTTTGTGTGTTTGCGTCAGTGGCTATGTTTGCATCAGAAAATGTTATGCTACAACACAGAGCTGCCACTCTGCTGTCAGAAGTTGACAGAGTTTACCATGTCAAATGAGTCACGCTTGTTGACAGACAGTCAGGAAGAATAATGTTAATGTAAATATGAGTTAGTCTGTAAGACTGAAGCGTAGAGTCGTGTGTCCCGCTCAGCCATTCAAGCCTTGTCACAAGTTGAATTAAACATTATGTATTTCCATGTTCTGTCACCCATCACGTCCTGTAGCAGATGACACAACACACACATACGCGCATGTACGCCCCAACCCCACACACACACACACACACACACACACACACACACACACACACACGAGTAGAAACGGATATACACACAATATATTGGGCACAGTTGACTAGGCGCTGCATGGGCTTCTCTGTTTTCTCCATGCATCTCTCTCTATGAGGTTCAAACATTGCAAACACAGGACGTGTGTGTGACAGGAAGTGTGTGAGTGCTCAACTCTCATTCCAAGTTTCTCATAATGACCTGCAGTACTGTTTTATGCCACTAAGGACTGCCCTGCCCTCTCTCTATGGGATTTTATATAGTCAATCAACTAACTATCCCTGAGAATGCTTGGGCTAAATCGATCTGTCACAGGCTTAATTAGGACATGTGTTGATGATGTTGCACCCACAATAACAATGCGGACATACCTCAACCAAAACCCTGGATGAACAGAGATATCCGTACCATGCTGAGAGCCCGTCCCGCAGCATTCAATGTCAGCAGAACAAACCCCGACGACGCAGTGGCACGCGACACGTACAAGCGTGTCGCGTGCTCCACAAATCCATTAGGGACACAAAAAGACAATACAGACTCAAATTTGAATAGATGTTCAACAACTCAGACTCGCGCCACATGCGGCAAGGACTACAGGCTATCACAGACTACAAAGGCAAATACAGCTGTGTGGTGCCCACCGAAGCCTCCCTCCCAGACGAGTGTTGTAACGAGAGCACACAAGGGGGGGTGGAGTGGATGATGGAGAACAAATATCCCACATTCCAGCCCCCCCCCTTTACAAGCTATCACAAGACAAATAAACTCTCCCTTTCCCTGTTTACAACAGAAAACAGAACGCCTTGTGATCTACATGTGTTGCTGGATAAACGGCCATCCAGTCTTTTGAGCGCCAAGAGTTGTGTATTGAAGGGAGTCAATTACTTTCTATGCTTTTTGACAAAGGAAAATGGCGCAAACATTTAAACATGTTTTCTTATCAATGTATTCAATTGAAAAACCCATGACGTGATATAATCTTGAAGCATTATGTGATATTTTTCTCCTGATTGTCCTACGTCATTAAATGGGTATAACAGGTATTTTGCTATAACATGGAATGATATACATTTTACCAAAAGCATGTTTGGTACCTACAGGTTACGTACTTCATCCTAGAGATTGTTAAAATGTGCAGTAGAAACATGCTGTGGACACTTATGAGGAAGTCTCAGGTTTGTCTCAAAGAACATAAATGTGTTTAATTGTTAGAACCACCCTGTCTGGACTGTCATAAGCCCGCCCCCTGTGAGTATCCCTATAAATTACAGGACTTGCTAACAGACGTGAGATCAAGTTTCTGCGAGGTGCGGCCACGCCCTTTGGATGAATAATCCCATCTCTTTGGAAACTAAACACCGACTGACGAGAACCTATCCTCAGCTCTACCGTCACAAGAGACGTGGACAACGTTTTCTTGGCTTCATCCCATCCTAGCGGAATCCCACTGAGAGGCAACCTCGACATACAAGTAAATGATCCTGTTACATTCTTCCTTACCTCTGAAAGTGGTGTTGCGTGTGTGTAAAAGTGGTGGAAGTTATTAAGAATTGTAAGACAGCAGGCCCAAACCAGATGCTAACTGACATCCTAGCCCATTGTCTATTTCTGGTTGGTGAAACTCTCTACACTCTCTGCTGTACTCCCTGCTCACCCACAATTGTGTGACTTTGCACGACACCAACTCCATCATCAAGTTTGCTGACGACACCAATCAACATCGATGAGTCAGCCTTTAGGGAAAGTATTTACAGTGGAACCAACACAACACACACACACACGAGCTGAGCCGAGTGGGACACCCACACAGTACACATTTACTCCTGAACTTATTTACGCTTACCATAACAAAGGGGTTGAATATTTACTGGCTCAAGACATTTCTAAAAACATAATTCAACTTTGACATTTTTGAGTATTGTGTGTAGGCCAGTGGCAAAAAAAAAAAATCACAATTTAATACATTTTAGATTCAGGCTGTAGCACAACAAAATGTGGAAAAAGTCAAGGGGTGTGAATACTTTCTGAAGGCACTGTAAGTTCCTCGGTGTCTACATCACTGAGGACTTGACATGGACCAAAAACACCACCACTCTTGTCAAGAGGGCGCAACAGCGCCTCTACTTCCTAATGCGGCTGAAGAAATTCGGCATGCCACCCCGGGTCCTCTCCAAATGCTACTGCTGCACCATCGAGAGCGTTCCTGACCGGTTGCATCACGGCCTGCTACGGGAATTGCTCCGTCCACGACTGCAAGGCCCTGTACATCACTGGGTGAAGACAGCTTAGTACATCACTGGGTCCATGTTCCCACCCATCCAAGACATCTACTTAAAACGGTGCCTGAGGAAGTCCCACAGCATCATCATGCACCCCACACACCCCAGCCACGAGGTGTTCACAGTTTCTATCTACAAGCCATCAGACTTCTGAACACTTGAACTGAACTGACTACCTGCACTGACTCTCTGCACCTTAGCACACATGCACTCACTCACTCACTCACTCACTCATGCACACACCCACACAGACATACACACACCCACATATACCTTCATGCTACACACACATCACAATGGCTGCTAGCACACTCTTATTTACTATTGCTAATACAGCACAATTTAAATACTTGCCCCCCAATCCCCCCTTTCTCTGTGTAAATATTGTACTATAAATTGTGCTTTCCTGCATTATACTTATGCTAAAATGTTTATTCTACTCTACTGAGCCATTTAATTTACGTTTGTATTCTTATATTTTATTATTTCTTATTGTTATTGCATTGTTGAGAAGGAACCTACAAGAAAGCATTGTATCCTGTACATAAGACTAATAAAACTTGAAAACCTGTCATGCAGGGGAGATGGAATGGGGGATAATATACCCGAATATAATATAATATAATATAATATAATGAGGGTAGTAGTATACTAAGGGTTAGGGTAAGTGTGTGTGTGTGTGTGTGTGTGTGTGTGTGTGTGACTCTCACCTGTGCATCAATGATCTTCTGTTTGGAGTCGACCACAGCCTGCATATCATTATGGTCTTTCTTCAGCTCCTCTTCCACAGACATTAGCCTGGACACACACACATACACAGCAAGACACGACACACACACACTGTGTTAGAAGGACAGTAGCAACACAAACAGAAGGACACACAGTGTAAGACACAGAGCAGGAACGTGTGTTAGGAGTGTGTTACTCTTAACACACAGGGGTCTGCTAGTGCTTTAAAGCTGTATGTAGGAGTACACACTGCACAGCCTATAATAGAGTTATTGGAAGGAGGGTATATTGGGCCTGCTGGTCTGCTATGTATTTAGGAGGTGTGTGTAGGAGTGTAGAGCTTCTAATTGAGTTTGTGAGGTGTGTGTCTCGGGCACTGGTCTGCTAGGCGTTTAAAAATCAGGATAACACTTTTCACTTTAATTGAGTTTGTGAAATGTCTGTATATTGAATTTTGTGAGATGTGTGTGTGTGTGTATTGAGTCATGCGAGGTGTGTGTGTGTGTAGGCTCTAATTGCAGGGTGCAGTGTGATAAGGATCTGAAGGGAACAGGGAAGCGCTGTGTCTCCTGACATCACAGACCAGCAGATAACATCACCCATCTCGCTTTCCCTCTCTCTCCTTCCTTCTCTTTCGCTCTACCACAGCGTGCTTCACTCTACCACAGGTGACAGGTTTAATACTCATCACTGCATTCTTTACCAGAAGGTCGGCTGGACCTCTCTAAATTCCTGTAGATCACTTAATTTCTCCCTTTTTGTTTACAAAGCTCTGCTGCACAAGCTTCCAACATATCTCACTTCTCGGTTAATGTATAGAAATACGAGGCACCAAACCCACTCACAGGGCTGGTTAACTCTTGAGGTCCCTTGTGTCTCTACAAACCTAGGTAAATCAGCCTTTAGTTTTAACGCCCCCCCATGTCTCTTACCATACACCCCCTCTCCCTGTCTTTCTCTCAGCGTATGCTTGCTCTCTCTTACCACACGCTCACTCTGGATCTCTCTTTCTCCATCTCCAATGTTATCTCTCCTTACATTCACCAGTCTCTGTCTGGAAAGGGTCTGATCCCCACATCAGACGTACCTGCTGATGATGCCCTTCATCTGGAGGTCCTTGTCGTCCTGCTGTCGCCTCAGGCGTTCCTCAGACTCCTCCAGCCGTGCCTGGTACTCCATCAGAGCCTTCGGACCTCCGTCATCCTGGCCCTTCAGACGAGCCTCGTACTCCTCCAGCTTCTGGACCGACACACGCAGCTTCTCCTGGAGGACCACGATCTCCTGCTGGTACTGGAGAGAGAGGAGAGAGAGAGAGAGAGAGAGACAGGGTTAGAGGAAGAGGCATCTTCAACAATACAGCCACCTGCTACTTGAGACAGGAGAGAAAGCGAGAGAGAGTCAGAGTTGCTATTATTATCCTCATCAACAGTGCCAACCCGATAATTATTTCAAATGTTGCCAACCCATCCTGGCCCATTCAATTGTACTGTTATTTCTAGGTTGAAGAGGGCAATAACTGTTCTCATTATCATCACCATAACCACTGCCAATGTCCTCCTCATCACAGTGGTCCTCCGGTAGACCTTGACAGGTGTATCACCTCATTGTCACACCATTCTTGCTTCTTATCTGATTTGTTATTTTTTTGTCCACCTGGTTTCAAGTTTGAAATGGTCAAATATTGAAGGAAAACTGAAACTCGCACTAGGCAGGATGACAAAAAGTGTTGGAAGTGTGGAAGACTAAAAGTACCTATTACCCAACACTTTTCTAAGCCACCAGTATTCCTGGAAGGGATGAGTTTCCATTCCTTCTATGTCCCAAATCCCACCAGCACTTGCCTTTGATCCCTAACCTCTAAACATGGGCATGTGAGGGGACTTAAGCTGAGCACTGTTCCAGAAGAAAGAGGGAGGAGAAGGGGGAGATGGAGGAGACAGACCTGTGAGCGGTACTGGAGAGGAGAGGGAGGAGACAGACCTGTGAGCGGTACTGGAGAGGAGAGGGTTTGTGCTGGCTGGGAGAAAAGTGGAGCATAAGCAAATCCCTCCTTTAATAAAACATCATGGATCCTGCAGCTGCATTTAAGGGTACGCACTAAAACCATAGTGGAACCCTTTTTGGTGCTATATAGAACCTTTTTTTGAAGGTTTAATAAAGAACCATGCACATAAGGTTCTAAATGGAACCTGTATGGTACTATAAAGAACCCTTTCCTAAGGATCTATAAAGTACCATTAAAAAAAGGTTCTATATAGCACCAAAAAAGTGTTCCGCTATGGTTACAACCCTTTATGTATGGTTCTTTATAGAACCTTTATGGAGAATGGTTCTATAAAGAACCTTTCTCAATCTGAAAAGTTATTTATAGACCATTTTGAAGAACCACAGGGTTTTTTATTCTGGTCAGACATATTATATTGTTACAATTCCATAGGTGTTATTATTTTGTTGATTGACAAGTTGAATCAAGTGAGCTAACTCTGAAACAGCTGGGGGTCCCTGAGGAGAGAATTGAGAACCACTGACTGATTTAGTCAACCGGTCTCAATTCACACAAGGCCATACTTGAGTGTTTCACAATACAGCGTCATTGGTCATAGTCCTATATAACATGTAATGGCATAACATTACACATTAGATAAACTGGAATGACACTCTCACTCACGGTTGCACAAAAAGAGCTGTGTGAAACCACACGGGCAAAATTATCACTAAAAGAGCAAATAACTATTTTGTGAACTGTAAATAACCATTGAAGAACTCAAAGGGTTCTTTGAGTCATTATGGTTCCACATAGAACCATCACCTTGAGGAACCCTGATTTATTGTGTGTAGTCTTAAAACGTCCTCTGAAGGATCCCATCAAAGCTGGAGTAAATGATTGATTCTGTACTGGTTATGCATGCATCTTCCTAGACGTTTGATAGAGCTGTAATGATCATGTATGAATGTTGTGTAGCCGAGGTGTGTGTGTGATAGCCAATCAAAACAGTGGAGGTGTTTGTGTGACAGCCAGTCAAAGCATGAGGAGCTAAGAGCCAATGAGATGTGCTGGTGGGATGAGAAGCAGGTGAATAAGCAGCAGGAAGCATGTCCTCCGCACACACACACACACACACACACACACACACACACACACACACACACACACACACACACACACACACACACACACACACACACACACACACACACACACACACACACACACACACACACACACACACACACACACACACACACACACACACGAGAATACCTTACGGTTGAAATCCTTTGACCATACAAACTGAGTATTGTTATTAGAGATGCTGGGTTATTGTGAGTGATTGTAAGTTATAAGGGGGCATAGTTAAGGGTAGGAGTGAGGGCTTGACCATGGGAGTTGAGGGGATTAGAGATAGCGCTGGTTACAGGGAGTGAGGTAGTGTTTACGGTTGAGGGTTGGGGGTTAGGTGGAGAGGTAGAGGGTGGGTGCTCAGAACGGGGGGTAGTTAGGGAGGTAAAAGGGAGGTTGAGAGGGGGTTAAGGTTGGTTTGGGAGTTGGACGTTACCTTCTCGGCCTGAGTGAGATCCTCTCTGTTTCTGGACTCGGGGTCCATCCCCTCATGGTCTACATACTGCACATTCATATTCAATAGCCAGGCAGCCGTACGGTCCAGCGCATTGGGGTTCACTGGGGAGGGGGCCTAGTGGAACCAACACAACACACACACACATGAGCTGAGTCGAGCGGTACACCCACACACATCATACGGTACACACCGACATACAGACTACGTACACACAGGAATAAGCTCGAAATGCACATGGAACGTAAAGGACACATAATGTAATCACTAAAGCAGAGTGTCGTGTTTGTGTGTTCGTGTGTGTGTGAGAGAGAGAGGGTGTGGTATGTGTGTATGTGTGTGTGTTTGTGTGTGAGATAGAGAGTGAGCGTGTGTGTGTGTGTTTGTATGAGTGAGTGTCTGTGTGTCATTAAATGTGTCAGTTATGGTGACTGACAGTTGGTGAAAGGGAGATGGAGCCTTTGGACTGTGAAGGGAGGGGAAGAACAGTGGGATCGTTTCACAGACAAAGTCCAAACTAGTCTTTGGAATTGAAACCTTGAATATCTTTATTTGAATCTCATATATGGTGAACTGAATTCATTAAAATGTATTAGCTCAAACCTCGCTCTGTCATTTCATTGTCATTGGACACTTCTCAGAAGAATACCAAGGTCAAGACAGCCAAGAGATTTCTCCTGAATATATGATGTTAGCTAGTTAGTTAGTTAGTTAGTTAGCAACATATTAATGTGATGTTAGTTAGTCAGTTAGTTAGTTAGTTAGCAACATATTAATGTGATGTTAGTCAGTTAGTTAGTTAGTTAGTTAGCAACATATTAATGTGATGTTAGGTGACATGCACAATAGCTTATCATCACTTCTAGACATCATTCTAAACTGGATTGAGACAGGATCATTTCATGAACTCAGAACCTAGCCAGGTTTGATTAGAGCTGTGTGACACGGATTAGAATTATAGTTGCAATCTGCTCAGTATATAAGCACCGTGCTCTATTAAAAATACATGCATCTCCAGACAGAGCTGAAAACCAGTTAGTGCAGCCAGACAGCGACTCAATCAAGCATTGATTTCCTTCTCAATGTCTCTCTCTAATCCAGCTGTTATGTATCTCTAATGTAATTCAGATAGGAAGGAAGAAGACATTAAAAACAACATGCTTAACAAATCCCTGAGAGCGCGGATGGTGTCCGTCTGGTTTCCATTACAACCCCATTAACCCTCGGGCTACACCAATCAGTCAATCACTAAGCCGACCAATCAATCAGTCCCTAGGGGAGAGCAGGGCATTGTAGGAAACTGGGAATGTAAATGTCCTTCCTGTCACCTTGAGGCCAGAGATCACCGGGGAAACCATCGACCAGCCAGCCTATCAGTGACCTGCTGACTATGAGGTAATCTTTAACAGCCCAAGGATGCCAGCAGATAAATTATATATGCACTAGAACAACTCCCAGTCCCAACAGCGACAGACACACAGCCACACACATACACAAATAACTGAGTGCAAGATTTGAGTGAGTGTGTGTGTGACCTGCAGATGATAAGGTAACCATAAAACAACCAACCAACCCAAAATAACTAACTACCCTATCTATCTCTATGCGTCTGTACGAAAGCAGGAAATAATAGGCCTACGCCTGCATGCATCTCTACCTGTGACCTGTGCTATTAGACTCCCACGTATAAACAGTGCAGAGACATTGAGCATGGTGTTTACTGTTATTACACACTGGCTGCTCCAATGACTGTAATTCATTAGAGAGAATAACAGGAGAGCTCAGACACCACCTACTGGACATACAGGCATTGTCAACATGCAACGCATAATGGGATGAAGTGGTATTAATGGAAGCTTTCCATGACACTGCATTATTTGTTTAGTTAAAGCTTTATTTAGCCTGAGAACTCATTGAGAAAGAAAGGATCTTGTTTTACACTGATACAGTATGAGCCCTGAAAGCCAACACTGAAGCTACCAACATGACTGCCAGCAAAGAACCTCGCTATAACAGCTATCCCATACACAGTCATTTGAACAAGTATACGTTGACTGACTGACTGTGTGTGTTTCACTGGGAGTGTGTGTGTACTACTGTATAAGTACCTTACCTGTTTGTGCTGGGCTCTCTGCTTGGTCTCGGGGCTGTCTCCTTTTGATGACGACGACTGTTGCCGTAGCCGTGCCCCACTGCCGGGCCAGTCGGGCGATGATGACATCATGTTGCCGCTGGAGGGGCGCGGGTAGGGCCCGCTGTTGAGCAGGTTGGGGGGCGTGCGGCCCCTGGTGATGGTGGTCTGCGGAGGGGGCTGGTCTATCCTGCGCTGGGGGCCGGCGTTGTTTTGTCTGGGCATGGTGGGCTGGGCCTCTGTGAGTGACAGCTGCCTCCGCGTGCCTACAAACTCCCCTGAACGACGGGCATACTCCTCCCCGCTACTCCCCCCACCTCCTCCTCCTACTCCTCCTCCTCCGTGGTTCAGGAAGGTGTTGTGTTTCCCCCCTCCTCCTCCTGCCCCGTCCTCGTTGTTGCTATGGGAACTGTGGGAGCTGTGGCACTCGGAGCCTGAGTCGGCCATGCCTCGCGGCGACACAGGCAGCCCTGCCGCCATCTGGTAGACGGGGTTCTGGAAGGACAGGGGGGCCAGAAGCTGAGCCGGCCTGCCTGGGGCACTCTCCGACCCAGGGGTGGTGGGGGTCTGAACCGGCCTCCTCAGTGTAGGACCTCCAGTGATGTTACCCTGGGGGGTCCGGGCCGACCACACTCCCCCAGGAACATTCCCCTCTCCCAGGCCGTCTGAGGGGCCGGGGCCTTGGCTGCTCTCTAAGATGCGGGGGTCCTGGAGGTCCACCATGGACAGGCTTTTGCTGCCGTTGGCCATGCCCAGCTCGGGTTCATTGGACTCGGAGTAGCTAGAGCTGCGGGCTGGGGAGGGGTGGATCCCAGAATTCCTGGTGACGAAGAATAGGTCCTTGTTCTCCGGGGTGGGGGAGGGTAACCTGGTGAAGTCCACCAACCTGAGAGAGGAGAGAGGGAAGGAGAGGGGTGGGGGTTGAGGGGAGGAGGAGGGAGGGAAGGTAAAAAGTGGTGAAAGGGAGGAAGAGCAAGAGGTAAAAAGGAGGAATGACAAAGAGAGAGAGAGGTTTTGATTATTCTGTAAAACAGTTGTACACTGTTGTATCTATTGACCCTTACAGACATGAAAAATGACCAGTCAAACCCTTCAGGCCACACATGAGAAACAGCTAAGTGTGAAATCCCAATGAACACTCATCCTACACAACAGGACACATGGTATAAAAACAGCAAAGCAGCAGCAAGTGAGGATGTGAGTCATAGGGAGCAGTTAAGTGATCCGCACTCATTCTTCCCCCCCTCCTCCTCCTATCCTCCACCACCCAGTCAGAAGCTTTATTGTCTGGAGACAATTACCTTGACAGCCACGATTTTTTTTCTCTCTCTCTCTCTCTCTCTCTCTCTCTCTCTCTCTCTCTCTCTCTCTCTCTCTCTCTCTCTCTCTCTCTCTCTCTCTCTCTCTCTCTCTCTCTCTCTCTCTCTCTCTCTCTCTCTCTCTCTC
The DNA here is from genome assembly GCF_964263955.1 of Coregonus lavaretus. NCBI lineage: Eukaryota > Metazoa > Chordata > Actinopteri > Salmoniformes > Salmonidae > Coregonus > Coregonus lavaretus. The sequence continues at coordinate 10,662 of NW_028166703.1, forward strand.
TCTCTCTCCCTCTCCCTCTCCCTCTCCCTCTCCCTCTCTCCCTCTCTCCCTCTCTCCCTCTCTCCCTCTCCCTCCCTGTAAATGGGATGTAATTAAGAAGGACTGCTAGAATGCTAGGCTCGTTCACTCCAGCCTCAATAAATCTGACTTGGGTTACAGGTTCTCTGCCAGCCTGATAAGGAGGGAATGGAAGGGACAGGACAGTGACTGTGACTGGGTTGACACACCGTGGTTTGATAAAGGGAGGACGGACGGACGGACGGACGGACGGACGGTCACGACAACGACTATGGCTAATTATACCTATTGATCCAGGACAACTGTTGAACACAATAGACAACAATGACCTTCATCTCATTCACCTAACAAAGATATGAACTTACAAGAGATCAACTTTCATTATCAGTCTGGAGACATTTTAGCTCACAGGACATTTGAAGAGCAAACCTTGACCACCTTAACCATCCTTACCCATACCGTTTCCTTTGTTTGTTCTTCCTAACCTTTACCCTACCCTCACACCCTCATACCATTTCCCAAACCCTGTCCTTACCCTGAGAGGTCGTTGTCGATGACCATCTTCTGCAGGCCGGTGGAGATGCTGCAGCCTGCCCCGGCGTTGGGCGGAGACCCCATACGGTCAGAGGGGGACGGAGCGGTCATGGTCATACTGTACGGGTTGGTCAGAGCTGTGTTCACCTCCCGGAGGATCCTGGGTAGAGGCCCCAGTTTGGAGGCGGAGCTCTGAGGGGTAAAAGGTTAAAGGTCAGAGATGGGGTCAGGGGTGATGGTAGCGCAGTATAAAAGTTGAGGCCTTTAGGCACAGATCTAAGATCAGCTTCCACCTCCTGCAATCCTAGTAACTAATTAGGGCGGTGGGGTATGGAAGACATTAAACTGACAAGACTGACATTAGATCAGTGTCTAGGCTTGGGGGCAAACTTCATCCTACTTAGGCTCACTCTGTATTAATGCCATTCTTCACGGTCTTCTACTTTACTGTATGAAGCCATTTCTGTTGCAACTTTTATAGGCACTGACTGAAACCTTGGATAGCAGATGAGACTGCAACTATTTTCTCTGTGTCTGTATCAGTCAGTCAGCTGCTAGATTGGGTATTATTTTTCCAATTACAGAGTGCTAATCTCCCTCTAATTATGCCCTTCAGTTTGAATAATGAATCAGAGCCTGGAAGGACTTGATGTCGAACGGAGACAGACAGGAGTTTTTTAAATAATTGAAAGGAACAGTGTGTTGTTCTCTGTGAGGATGGGATGGAGCACACACATACAAATGGAGTCTATGGGTTTTGCCCCCAATATACCTAGTAATTACCACTCTGGGATGGCTCTCCATGCGGAACGATGCTAATGCACTAGGTGTCCCTGCAAATCCATTTGCAAATCATAGCATACCAATAGTGTACTCTCATTGACAGAGAGTGATAGCAGTAGTTGTATTATATAAGCAATAGTGTGCTATACACATTGTTGAATCTAGTTAGGTAAACATGCTAATGCACGCTGTACATCATTAAATGCTGAAGGGTAGTGATAATGCACTAGAACATTTTTAAGTATGTACTTTTAAAGTACGTATTTAATTAGGGCCAGGGGTTTTTCCTGAGTACATGACCTGACCAGGGAAAATGTCTGGGGCCTAGTTATATAGGCTTTCACTAGGGCTCAGAGTTGTTCTTTGTCAATTCTGATCATGAAAATCCACTTATAGCTGGGGCCTTGAGTTTTTCCTGGTCAATTCACGTGGTCAGGAAGAACTCCTGTCTCCTTTCAATTCTTGAAATACTATATACAGACGTAAGTGTATATTAACTAATGACAAAATGTCCATTGTATTCATTGTTCTCCTCCCTCCTGGTTGTCAGTCCTACCTGGTCCATGGTAGAGACGACCTCTGACAGCAGGTTGTGCAGGGTGGACAGCTCCCGTCCCAGGTCTATGTAACCTTCGAACCCTGCTGTGTTAGAGATGGTCTCTGGGTTAGAGATCTCCAGCAGGAAACGCTGCATGTTGGTCCACTCATGCTCTAGGAACTGGTTCATAAAGGACATATACTCCTCCTTACTGCCAAACCTGGGACGGAGGGAGAAAATAAGAGAGAGAGAGAGAGAGAGAGAGAGAGAGAGAGAGAGAGAGAGGAGGGGGAGAGTGAGTGCCTCCGTATAGAAAACATGCTCTCTCTATCTTGCATGCATGCGCACACACACACAGTAAAAACACACAACGTGAACACACACACCATCAACACACACTCACTTGGTGAAGTTGGCCAGGTTCTGAGTAACCTTGGCGATGAGTGTGAGTGTGCGTGCGGTGCGGTCGTCAGGGTACTCCTGCATCAGGTTGAAGAGCGACGGTGACATAACGGCCGGACACAGGAAGCGCAGGAACAGAGACGCACTGATCAGACGCTCGCTGATGTCCGGTCGCCCCCGGCTACTGCACTCCTGTCGCCAAGACGCAAACACCTCCTTCAGTTCCCGTGGAAACACACTGCCAGGGAGAGGGAAGTATCAACAACGTTAGGGAGGAGATATGACAGTGTACTGTTACCTGTGGTACAGTGGTTCCTAAAATGTCATGATAGATAAATGGTAGTGTATTGGTGTATTGTGGCTGGTGTCCCAGTAGTTACCAGTAGGAGTTGATGATCTTGCAGAAGGCCAGCTCGCAGCACATCTTCAGGTTGCTCTGGTGCTCCTGCAGGTCATTGGACGAACACTTGGACGGGTCCACCTCACAGTTCTCATCTGACTCATACAGCGCCTTGATAAACTCACCTATAACACAGGGAGAAAGAGAGACCAGAGTCAGACACTGACGTTCAGTCAGTATGGAGAGTCAACAGTGTTGGAGAGGGAGACAGGTGAGTAATGAGACACAAACATTAATTCATTCAGACACAAACTTTCATTCATTCAGACACAAACATTCATTCATTCAGACACAAACATTAATTAATTCAAACACAAACTTTAATTCAGTAAACAGTAAACAACATCATTATTAGCCGACGAGAGAACCAAAGGTGAACGAGTTTGTTGCTGGAGGTAGTTATAATGATTGACCACCATATGCTATTGACCTCTGGGATAGGGAGACAATTTCCCAGATTTTTTATATCTATCCAATGGCATCAATATGTCAACCAACAATAAGAACCCTGAGTGAATCTGAGTGGAGACCCAGGTCATCCCAGGTAACACAAAGTGACTGATGACTGATGTTCATGTGCTCCATCTCAGTCAACGCGATAACAACAACACAGACAACAATAGAACAACGCTCCATCAACGTTCCACAAATCCTCCCCCCCTCTTCCTGTCAACCTTGTCCTTCACATGTGAAGGAGAGCAAGAGAGTTAAAAAGAGGAAGAGAGAGAGAGTGAGGGAGGAGAGAGAGAGAGAGAGAGAACGAGAGAGAGGATGTGTTAAGACTATAAAAATAAGATATCATCTGTAGTTTGACAGTGATAAGGTGTAATTATTTCCCCTGTACAGTTGGTCTCTCTCTCTCTCTCTTCCTCCCCCTCCCCCTCGCTCTACTCCTGTTCATCCTTATGTCGCCCCTGCATGGCAGACCAGAACCAGTCAATCTTTGGCAGCGATGAGATGTTCTATTATTCACCTAGGCGTCAAATAAAAAAAAGCACATTAACACCAAGAAATACACACATGCATGATTCACTGAGGCTCCAATATATTCTTAACACAACCCCAGAAATAAAGACACAGACAGACAGGCACACACACACACACACACACAACTTGTAGATCTATGCACAGAGAGGGAAATGAGAGAGGGAGGGTGGAGAGAGGGAGATGGAGAGAGATGGAAAAAGAGAGAGAGAATTTGCAGGGAGGACGTGTGCTTTTCTGCAGCTAAAACTGCTGCTGGGTACGTTTCTAAATCAGGCTGGATGAGGTAAATACATCAACATACACCAGGCTTATCGCCGGGACCACAGCCAAACACTAACACAACACTGGACTAACCTTATGTTAGAGAAAGAGAGAGAGAGAGAGAGAGAGAGAGAGAGAGAGAGAGAGAGAGAGAGAGAGAGAGAGAGAGAGAGAGAGAGAGAGAGAGAGAGAGAGAGAGAGAGAGAGAGAGAGAGAGAGTTCTGTGTACAGGAGGGTTGGGCCTTCTCTGCCCTTTGACCTCCACTACAGCTCAATGACCTCTGACCTCTACTACAGCTCAGTAAGCTCTTTACTATGACCTAATGACCCAGAACAAGTTTGACTGTTTACGATAACACACAGTCTCTGTATTAAGAATGGATGGATGAAGAAAGAGTGGAAAACAATTATGGGTGGAGGGACAGATTGGGAAAAAATAGGGTTGAGAGAGAGATAAAGAGAGAGTGAGAAAAAACCCAGCTAGCACATAACATTCTGAGAACCATATGGTTTCTTAGAGCTTGGTGAGAGCATGGTTGTCCAATGATTATTTTTTATTTAGCATACAACCTTCCCACAACTTTTTGGGAGTGGTGCAGGATAGTTGCTTGGCTTTGGAACATTCTCAGCACATTTAAGGAACTTGACAATTTTTTTTTTTTTTGGGGGGTATTTCATTACTTTAACAGAACATTTCCTAAAAGTTCAAAGATGGTTACATATAATTTCAATTTTGGTAATGTTCTAGGAATGTTCTCCAACTGGTTTGACATTGAGAATGTTCTCAAATATTTCAGAGAATGTTAAGAAACAACGTTCTTCTGTGGGAATTTCAGTACTTCAGCATAAAGTTTCCTACAGGTTTCCTCATGGTTCTATAAAAGTCATGTTCTCAAATTGTTCCGGAACGTTAAGAAAACTTTCCATAAAAACCACAAGAAAACTTTAGTAATGTGCAGAGAACGTTCTAAAAATGTTATTTTAAAACATATACATCCCGTTCCTCTCAGCATCAAAAAACTCTCTCTATCCTCTATTGTGTTAAGTGTGTTGAGGTGTGTTGGCCACGCCTACTAATTGGCCACACCTGATCTTAAAGTGGAACTGGCAGCGTTTTAGCTACTTTGCAGATATGAAACAAACAGACAATCATAATATCAGACAAAATGATCAATATAAAATATTGCTATCAGGTTGTAAATCACAGCTGGCTTGTATATTGTTTGCTGCCTCCACCCATTCGGGTTGCACTGTTTCAGTTTCAATTACTCAATATTTTGGACAAAAACAGACAAATGTAACTAAGGCTAGGAATGTCAATACAATCAAACTACCAAGCGCAATGATCATAAGTCAGTCAACATGGCTAATAGGCTTGCGTATCTGTTTAGCTATTTATTTAGCAAGCTAGAAACACAGAGCCTAACGTTAGCTAGCTAGCTGCTGGGAGGATGTCATGTAATTGGAGGAGTAGGTGAGTGACCGACTTTTCCCCCTCATAATTTTTTCTGGTGGCTACAGCTAGAGATGTAGGTGTCATTTGGTTAGCTAGCAAGAAATGTCAATCACTTTGCTAGCTAGCTAAATTAGCATAATCCAGATAGCATATCTCTTGCGTTAGAAAATTCACTCTGGCTACCTACTGATTTCCGAGCACTCTCGTCTGAGTGTGCCAGAGTGCTGAATAATGGATGAATTTACGAACACGCAACACCTGCTGAATATGAACTTTGTTGGCAAAAAAAGTAATTATTATTGTTATTATTAATTGTTGCCAGCAGCACAGTTAGTCACTAACGCTCTAGATAACATGTACTCATGACGACGCTGGGCCAATTGGGGCGGCGCACAATTGGCCCAGCGTCGTCCAGGGTAGGGGAGGGAATGGCCGGCAGGGATGTAGCTCAGTTGGTAGAGCATGGCGTTTGCAACGCCAGGGTTGTGGGTTCAATTCCCACAGGGGACCAGTATGAAAAAATAAAAAATAATGTATGCACTCACTAACTGTAAGTCGCTCAGGATAAGAGCGTCTGCTAAATGACTAAAATGTAAAATGTAAAAATATGTAAACAGCCTAACCAGCTCTGCTAGGGCGAGTAAAATGGTCAGAGTGAGGTGTTCTGTCATTTGTTTCTGGAAGTAGCTAGCAAGCTAGCCAACTTTAGCCGGTGCTTGACTGCCATTGTGAGGAATGCTCGAATCAACCTTACTCCTCGGCCAGAGCATCCCGTGTCAATAGTGCGGTGTGAGCTCTGAACGCTCGGAGAGCAAAATACACAGAATTTATGAACAGACAATCTGACAACGCTCTGAATTTACGAACGACCAAAAGCGCACTCTGACACACTAGAGGCAATTTACGAACGCACCCTTAGTTGTCAATCAAATATATTTTGCATCGATACGTGAGTTGGGACAAGCATGCATTGGCAGGCAAGCTGCAGAAGGTCGAGCAGGCAACCATTCCCCATCGTTTATCAGTGCAATTTTGACGGCTAAGTAGCTGAAAAAGTTTGAGAGGGTTTATCTAATGTTCCCTTGTTAGATTTTAGCTCATCTCACTCTGGCTAGCATTAGTTGTTGATCTTGTTGTTGTTGATGTGCATAACTGAGGGAGAGAGAGCCTAACTTTTCATGGTTGTTTGATCAATAGGACTGTAAAGTTCCCAAATGTAAGAGGACTCCCGTGGGATTTACATATTTGCAGAAATCCATTCAGGTGGCTTTTGGCGTATGCGTTCTAATGATCTAAAGTCACGATGAACTTGCTACTGGCTGTAAACACACTGTCCATTTCAAAGTGAATGATGGCAGGCCTGCGTGACATATGTTTTTATTAGTCTTTATTTACTGCAGTTTCTATTAATTGTCCAGACGCACGGCCACTATCCCCCTCCATATTGCTATAGAATTTGCCTTACTCTATGTCATTCCCAAACATTGTAAGTGCTTGCTTGTCAGAAAATGTAAAAAAGGTGTCATATTCTTCCTGGGGGTGTATATGAACAGATTCGAATAAGATTTCATGTTGCTAAAACGCTGTCAGTTCCATTTTAATGGGTGCTTGTTTTCTTTTAAATGGGGTCTGTTTGAATAGACTAAATGAGTTTAAAAAAACATGGCATGCTAGCTCCATCCTGGTGGCGAAGTGGACTAATTCCATGGATAGAGAACAGAAGATCATAGATTTTAATCTCACTGATGCAGTGCCACAATAAAAAAGAAATGTGTTTGTATGATTAATGCATAAGCAAAGTTCAAAACAGTTAACCCAAACTAAGCCAGTAGTTTCATTAAAAGTCTTATTGAAACATGTTCTCAGAACGTTATTTAATTACCTTAAAATAAACTTTAATTTCCGTTCTCAGAACGTTAATAAAACCTCCCAGGAAAACTTTCAGAGAACCATGGTAAAACGTTCTCAGAACCTCCCTGCAACCTAAAAATGTAAGTTCCCAGAATAGGTGAAATTTTCACTCCCGTTCTCAGAACGTATGATAAACTTTCAGTTTTACCAGTCAGGAAACATATGGCTTCGTTCCCAGAACCAATGGGAAACCAAAAATGTACATTCCGACAACTTCCAAGGAACCAAATGTGCTAGCTGGGAAGAGTCTAAAGAGCGGTCAAATAGTGTGAAGACTTGAAGGCAGGCAATAGAGAGATAAACAGTATTAATTTTCTCTCCTCCAGAGAGTGTGCTGTGCTGGAGGAAAATGTCACGGTCCACAGACTGGAGCAGTCATCTCTACAGCCATCTCCTACAGCTGAATACAAAGACCATATCTACAGCCCCATCCTCCCCTTCTGTACAGCAGATCCTATCACATACACCGTCTCCAATAGCTTTATCTCTCCTCTCCTATAACTGAAGACATAGAGAGGCTGGAGAAGGCAGGCAGGCAGGCAGGCAGGCAGGTAGGCAGGCAGGCAGGCAGGCAGGCAGGCAGGCAGGCAGGCAGGTAGGCAGGCAGACAGGCAGGCAGATATTCAGAAAAATAGGCAGATAAACAGACAGATAGATACAGACAGACAGACTTACCAAGTGCGTCCTGCAGGTACTTCTGCCCCACTAGTTTGAGGTACTCCTCTATAGCCTTGGTGGCCAGGGTGTTCTCTCTGAAGATCAGATGCTCGTTCTCCCCACACCGGTCCACCTCTGACATCATCAGGTCAGTCAGGAAGTCCTACAGCAAAACAGGAAGAGAGAACATGTTGAGATGAGACTACAACTCCCAGAAGACACTGCAACTCCTAATGGTCAAAGCAATGCTGGGGATAAATGCATAATGCGCATTCGGAAAAGTATTCAGACCCATTTACTTTTTCCACATATTGTTACGTTACAGCCTTATTCTAAAATTGATTAAATCGTTTTTTCCCCCTCATCAATCTACACACAATACCGCATAATTACAAAGCAAAAACAATTTTTGTTTTGAGTGTACATTTATTAAAAATAAAAAACGGAAATATCACATTTACATAAGTATTGTTGAAGCACCTTTGGCAGCGATTACAGCCTTGAGTCTATTGGGTATGATGCTACAAGCTTGGCACAACTGTATTTGGGGAGTTTCTCCCATTTTTCTCTGCAGATCCTCTCAAGCTCTGTCAGGTTGGATGGGGAGCATCGCTGCACAGTCCTGAGCACTCTGGAACAGGTTTTCATCAAGGATCTCTTTGTACTTTGCTCCGTTCATCTTTCCCTCGATCCTTACTAGTCTCCCAGTCCCTGCTGCTGAAAAACATCCCCACAGCATGATGCTGCCACCACCATGCTTCACCATAGGGATGGTGCCAGGATTCCTCCAGACGTGACACTTGGCATTCAGGCCAAAGAGTTCAATCTTGGTTTCATCAGACCAGAGAATCTTGTTTCTCATGGTCTGAGAGGCTTTAGGTGCCATTTGGCAAACTCGATGGGGGCTGTCATGTGCCTTTTACTAAGGAGTGGCTTCCGTCTGGCCACCCTACCATAAAGGCCTGATTGGTGGAGTTCTGCAGAGATGGTTGTCCTTCTGGAAGGTTCTCCCATCTCCACAGAGGAACTCTGGAGCTCTGTCAAAGTGATCATCGGGTTCTTGTTCACCTCCCTGATTGCTCAGTTTGGCCAGGCGGCCAGCTCTAGGAAGAGTCTTGGTGGTACCAAACTTCTTCCATTTAAGAATGATGGAGGCCACTGTGTTCTTGGGGACCTTTAATGCTGCAGAAATGTGTTGGTATCCTTCCCCAGATCTGTGCCTTGACACAATCCTGTCTCAGACCTCTACGGACAATTCCTTCGACCCCATGGCTTAGTTTTTGGTCTGACATGCACTGTCAACTGTGGGACCTTATATAGACAGGTGTGTGCCTTTCCAAATCATGTCAAATCAATTGAATTTACCACAGGTGGACTCCAATCAAGTTGTAGAAACATCTCAAGGATGATCAATGGAAACAGGATGCACCTGAGCTCAATTTCGAGTCTCATAGTAAAGGGTCTGAATACTTATGTAAATAAGGTATTTCTGTTTTTTTACTTTAATGCATTTGCAAAAATGTCTAAAAACCTGTTTTCGCTTTGTCATTATGGGGTATTGTGTGTAGATCAATGAGAATTTTTTTTATAATAACAATAACAATTTATTCAACTTATATAGCACTTTTCACAGAATCTCAAAGCGCTTCAAAGCAAACAAAAAAAAGACAAGTAATTTAGAAAAACAACATCACAACATCATGAGATGGACAGTCATTAGAAAGTTAATGGCTTGAGTTATCATCTGAGGGAGGTGGTCAAGTGGGGAGGGAAAGTCCATAGGCAGGCAGGAAGCGTGGTCTCATCAAGGTGTATTTTGTATTCATTAGGGATCACCATTAGCTGCTGCCAATGTAGCTACTCTTCCTGGGGGTCCAAACATATTAAAGCACTTACATTACATATAAAACAAAAGATAAAACAGTACACCATATAACATTATTACACCACTACATAACTACAATACAAAATGTTTAATACCACCATACAACAATATCACAATGTGTGCGTATACATGTGTCTGTACCTTTGTGTGTGTCTTGTCACAGCCCCGTTGTTCCATAAGGTGTGTTTTTACCTGTTTAAAAAAAAATCTGATTCTACTGCTTGCATCAGTTACCTGATGTGGAATAGAGTTCCATGTAGTCATGGCTCTATGCAGTACTGTGCGCCTCCCATAGTTTGTTCTGGACTTGGGGACTGTGAAGAGACCTCTGGTGGCATGTCTATTTTAAACAGACAGCTCGGTACATTCAGCTTGTCAACACCTCTTACAAAAACTAGTAGTGACCAAGTCAATCTCTCTTCCACTTTGAGCCATGAGAGATTGACATGCATGTCATTAATGTTAGCTCTCCGTGTACTTTTAAGGGCCAGCAGTGCTGCCCTGTTCTGAGCCAACCCCAAGTCCCTCTTTGTGACACCTGACCACACTACTGAACAGTAGTCTAGGTGCGACAAAACTAGGGCCTGTAGGACCTGCCTTGTTGATAGTGTTGTTAAGAAGGCAGAGCAGCGCTTTATTGTGGACAGACTTCTCCCCATCTTAGCAACTGTTGTATCAATATGTTTTGACCATGACAGTTTACAATCCAGGGTTACTCCAGGCAGTTTAGTCACCTCAACTTGCTCAATTTCCACATTATTCATTACGAGATGTAGTTGAGGTTTAGGGTTTAGTGAATGACTTGTCCCAAATACAACGCTTTTAGTTTTGGAAATATTTAAGAGTAACTTATTCTTTGCTACCCATTCCGAAACTAACTGCAGCTCTTTGTTAAGTGTTACAGTTATTTCAGTTGCTGTAGTAGCTGATGTGTATAGTGTTGTGTCATCCTCATACATAGACACACTGGCTTTACTCAAAGCCAGTGGCCTGTCATTAGTAAAGATGGAAAAAAGTAAGGGGCATAAACAGCTACCCTGCGGAATTCCTGATTCTACCTGGATTATGTTTGAGAGGCTTCCATTAAAGAACACCCTCTGTGTTCTGTTAGACAAGTAACTCTTTATCCACAATATAGCAGGGTGTATAAAGCCATAACACATACGTTTTTCCAGCAGCAGACTATGATCGATAATGTCAAAAGCTGCACTGAAGTCTAACAAGACAGCCCCCACAATCATTTTATCATCAATTTCTCTCAACCAATCATCAGTAATTTGTGTAAGTGCTGTGCTTGTTGAGTGTCCTTCCCTATAACTGTGCTGAAAGTCTGTTGTCAGTTTGTTTACTGTGAAATAGCATTGTATCTGGTCAAACACAATTATTTCCAGAAGTTTACTAAGGGTTGGTAACAGACTGATTGGTCGGCTATTTGAGCCAGTAAAGGGGGCTTTACTATTATTGGGTAGCGGAATGACTTTAGCTTCCCTCCAGGCCTGAGGGCACACACTTTCTAGAGGTTTAAATTGAAGATGTGGCAAATAGGAGTGGCAATATCGTCCACTATTATCCTCAGTAATTTTCCATCCAGATTGTCAGACCCCGGTGGCTTGTCATTGTTGATAGACAACAATACTTTTTTCACCTCTTCCAAACTGACTTTACGGAATTCAAAAGTACAATTCTTGTCTTTCATAATTTGGTCAGATATACTTGGATGTGTAGTGTCAGCGTTTGTTGCTGGCATGTCATACCTAAGTTTGCTTATCTTGCCAATGAAGAAGTCATTAAAGTAGTTGGCATTATCAGTGGGTTTTGTGATGAATGAGCCATCTGATTCAATGAATGACAGAGCCGAGTTTTCCTTTTTTCCCCAAAATTTCATTTAAGGTGCTCCAAAGTTTTTTTACTATCATTGTGGGTTCGCCCCACGCCACTCTGTCAGTAGATGTCAGTAGATGTGGGTAGATATTATAACCATGTATTGCTACCACTGTATCATCAAAGGTATTATCTAAGTAAGTTTCAGAGATAGTCAGAATATGAATGTCATCTGTTACAAGCAAGTTATTGACTTCATGGACCTTGTTTCTCAGGCTGCATATGTTAATATGGTCTATCTTTAGCATTTTTCTCGGTTGCTTGATTGTTTTTAATGCTTTACTGGGAAGAGCGGCAGTATCCAAAATAAAATAAAAGTATATAAAAACACTGTCAGCTTTACAAAAACAATAAACCCTGGTCTCTCGTTCAGCTTTCAGCGTTCAGCGTTCAACAACAAACAACATACTGTAGCGACCCGCACAGACAGCTGTGTGTTATGTGTTAGGCTAGTAGATGGTTGTGTTGTACCTACCAGTACCCAGTGTTCGCGGGGTCCGACATGTCAATCAACCTGCTATCTGCCAATCACGGGAATGCCTGGAATGTTCTGATGCCGGGCATCCTGACGGTTGGCGGAGTGGCGTGGAGGGGGGTTGGGCAGGGGGATGGCGCATTGGAAGTTAAGACCAGGTTTAGCCTTTGTTCTCTCTCTTTTTACGTCTGGGCTTCACAAGAGAAGGTCACGATTGGCTTGTGGGTTATCTTTCATTTATTTGGCGTGGGCTACGGCCAAACAGTAGCCTGTGTAAAGTTGGTTTAATAAACCGTCCATTCGTAAACTCAATCCTCTGTCTGGACAGTTGTTCTTTTATGATCTAGTCAGGTCATTACATTGGTGTCAGAAGTAAAAACGTTGATAAAAGTTAGCCAGCTAGCTAGCTGACTTCTGTGGCTAGCTACCGTAGGTGAGAACGGGGGTTGAAGATGCTTCGAGGGAATCCGAAAGTGAAGGTGGAGGTAGGGGACGATTATGGCCAAGGAGGTGCGTGTGCATGGACGTCGGGGGTTCTGGCTGAGGAGATCGCCAGGGCATCGGAGCCCAGAGGCCGCTTGAGGGAGGACGTTAGAGTGATGGCGGCTGAAGCGGGCATGAGTGCTTCGTCGACTGTGTTTCGCGCGGATTCTGGTGGGCGGACCGAAGGGGTGACGTCGACGCGGCGGGACGAGGAATCTGGGGCTCAGGATGTAAACAAACATGGCGGCGCCCAGTTCCCGGCTGCGTCCGTATCCGTTAAGACCCCGAAGTATTCCGGTAAGGCGGATTGGGAAGCTTTTCATGCTCAGTTTGAACTGTTAGCTCATTTTAGGGGGTGGTCGGATGAAGATAGGGCACTGCAGTTGGCTTTATGCCTCACGGATGAAGCTCTGGCCTGTTTGATATTGATTAGCCCCGAGGACAGACGTGATTATGGTGCTTTAGTGGGAGCACTGAGGAGGCGCTATGGACAGTGTGTACAGCCCGGGCTACTGCGCTCCGAACTGAGTAATAGACGCAGGCAGCCTGGAGAGCCTCTACGGGTGTTAGCTAATGACATTGAGAGCCTCTCTCGGCGGGCATATGCTCACATGCCCCCCTCCGTGCAGAGCGAGCTAGCACAGGACCAGTTCATACAGGCGCTCTCTCCTACGGAGCTGCGCATACAGACCCAGCTGGCTCATCCTGAGTCATTGCAGGTAGCCTTGGAGATGGCTTTGGAGAGGGAGCTGGTGTGGGCTGGGGCTTCAGCTGGGGCTTTGGTGGGGGAGCAGGGAGACAGACCCTCTGTGCGAGCTGGGGGGCAGAGCAGCCCGGAGCCGGAAAAGCCTGCATGGGTGGCTGAAATGGCAGAACTCATTCGTGCTGTGTCGCTACAGGCGGCACGAAACACACGCCCTGGTCCCAGGGTCTGCTGGGGTTGTGGCCAGCCAGGCCATCTGCGCCGAGATTGCCCCATATCCCCCAGAGCTCAGGGAAACGGCTCGGGGTCCGCATAGACCGGGTAGTGCGGACCCCTGGCTTTCTATCCCAACCACCATCTTCTTCAGGAGGAGCCCACCGGCACAGACGGGGAAGCAAGGCTCCACTTCCCCCAGAAGCAGACGAGGGCAAGCGGATGGAGCCTGTTGTTGTGGTGGGCCGGACCTGTGTTGGGGACTTTTGTCATGTCCCTGTCACTGTGGAGGGGGTGCCCTGCTCCGCCCTGGTGGACACTGGGTCCACAGTAACCCTGGTGAGGCCAGATATTGTGCCAGGTTGGACTCAGTGTGAGCCTACAACTGTGCAGCTCCGCACAGTCACAGGTGAGCTGGCACCCATGAAAGGGAAGGGAATAATGACTCTGACAGTAGGGGGCAGGACTGTGCGTCATCCTGTGTGGGTGGCGGCTGTGCAGGACCCTTGTATCCTGGGGTTGGACTTTCTTAGGAGCACAGGCTGCCAGTTAGACCTAAATAGGGGCACACTGAGCTTCCAGGGAGGGCCGGAGGTCACCATGGCCCCTAATGTCACATTCACTCAACCCAACAAACCCTTTACTCCAACAGTTAAAGCAGCAGAGACTCATGGCTGCCCCCCCTCCCCCACATCTGGGTGTGACTTTTCCCCAGCCCCCCTGTCACCTACGGCGTTGCGTTACATTCCCCCAGCTACCTCCACGACACAGTCCTCTGTGAGCCCGGGCCGCGCCCCCCCCAGCCCAGCTACCCCAGATGGGAGGGGAGAGGACACTGTCTGCAGTGAGGGAGATATGGGGGAGGAACTGTGTTGGTCTTGACCCCGAGCAGCAGGAACGGTTGAGGCAGTTGCTGTTTGAATTCAGAGACAGCTTTGCGCTGAGTGAGGAAGAGGTGGGTCAGACTCATCTGGTGCAGCATGAGATCGACACAGGTGATGCTCGACCTATCAAGATGCGTCCCCGTCGTATCCCGCTGGCACGCCAGGAGGCGGCAGACAAGGCTGTGTTGGAGATGCAGCGGGCAGACTTCATTGAGCCCTCAGACAGCCCCTGGGCGGCGCCAGTCGTCATGGTTCCGAAGAAGGGGGGCAAGCTGAGGTTCTGTGCGGACTACAGGCGGCTGAATGAGGTAACCAGGAAGGACTCATACCCCATACCACGTATCGATGAGTCGCTGGACCTGGTTAGGGGGTCCTCCTGGTTCTCCTCACTAGACCTCCGCAGTGGCTACTGGCAGGTGCCCCTCTCCCCAGAGGCCAGAGCCAAAACTGCGTTCTCCACTAACAGAGGACACTGGCAGTTCAAGGTCCTGTGCTTTGGCCTGTGCAACGCTCCAGCTACTTTTGAGCGTTTGATGGACAGGGTGCTGGATGGCATCCCCGGACAGCAGTGTCTGGTATACCTCGATGACATCCTGGCCCATGGCAGCTCCTTCCAGTCAGCCCTGGGGGCGCTACGGTGTGTGCTGGAGAGGGTGGCTGCCGCAGGTCTGAAGCTCCACCCCGAGAAGTGCCACTTCATGAGGAGAGAGGTGTCCTTCTTGGGCCACCGAGTGGGGAAGGAGGGGATCAGCACCATGGAGGACAAGGTAGCGGCTGTCAGAGACTGGCCCACCCCCACCAACCAGCGTCAGCTGAAGAGCTTCCTGGGCCTGGCCTCGTACTACAGGAGGTTTGTACGGGGCTTCTCAAGCGTTGCTGCTCCACTGAACCGCCTGCTGCCGAAGGACAAGGCTTTCACTTGGACAGTGGAGTGTGAGGAGGCGTTCAACACCCTCAAACGTGCACTGATCGAGGCCCCCGTGCTCGCCCCCCCTGACCTCACATTGCCCTTTATCCTGGACACAGACGCGAGCAATGTGGGCATGGGTGGGGTGCTGGCCAGGGTGGGGCCAGAGGGGGAGAGAGCGGTGGCGTACTTCAGCAAAACATTTGACAAACATGAGCACCGCTACTGTGTCACCCGGCGGGAGCTCTTGGCTGTTGTGGCTTCCGTCAAACACTTCAAGTACTACCTGGGTGGTCTGCCCTTTACTGTAAGGACTGACCACTCTGCTCTCCAGTGGCTCATGTCTTTCAGAGAGCCAGAGGGGCAGGTGGCACGGTGGTTGGAGGAGCTTCAGCCGTATGACTTCACGGTGGTGCACAGGGCAGGGGCACGCCACTCCAACGCCGACGCCATGTCCCGTCGGCCCTGTACTGCAGACGGCTGCCGCCACTGTGAACGGAGAGAGGGACGGGAGAGAGAGCTGTGTGCAGAGGAGGGGGTCTGTGCCACAGTGTGTCGGGCGAGCGGGCCTGTCTGCTGTGAGCTTCAGACTGTCGACGTGGCTGAATGGGGGCAGCAGCAGGGACGGGACACAGACCTTCAGCCAGTGCTACAGTGGGTAGAGGCGCAGGTGAGGCCACCATGGGAAGAGGTGACAGCGCTCTCACTCGCGACCAAAGGGTTGTGGTCAAAGTTTGAGCGACTGCGGCTGGCTGATGGCATGTTACAGCGGGCATGGAAGGAGTCAGCTACGGGGGAGGAGAGGTGGCAGGTGGTGGTCCCAAAAGCATTGCGGGAGGCTGTGCTCCAGAGTACTCATGGGGGGGTGGGGACTGGACACTTTGGGGTCACAAAAACACTGCGCCGCCTCCGTCAGGGCTTTTACTGGGGGCAGCACAAGAGGGATGTGGAAGACTTTTGCCGCCGCTGTGACAACTGCACAGCGAGAAAGGGCCCCCCAGGCCGCTCTCATGCTCAGCTCCAACAGTTCCCAGTGGGGGCTCCCATGGAGAGGGTGGGAGTGGATGTAGTTGGGCCGTTCCCCACCACAGACAGTGGAAACCGCTGGGTGCTCACGGCCATGGACTATTTCACAAAGTGGCCCGAGGCCTATGCTCTGCCTGACCAGGAGGCAGAGACCATCGTCGACGCCCTGACAGCGGGGATGTTCAGCAGGTTTGGAGCTGCAGAGTCCATCCACAGCGACCAAGGCAGAAACTTTGAGTCCCGTGTGTTCGCCACCATGTGTGAGAGGCTGGGTATGCACAAGACCCGCACTACTCCTCTCCATCCTCAAAGTGATGGCCTTGTGGAGCGCTTCAACAAAACGCTTGGACAGCAGCTGGCCATCGTCTCTTCCAAACACCAGCGTGACTGGGACAAGCACCTGCCTATGGTCCTCATGGCATGCCGCTCCGCTGTCCAAGACTCCACCTCCTGCACGCCTGCCCTCCTCATGCTGGGGAGAGAGATCCGTACCCCTGCGGAGATGGCGTTTGGTCGGCCCCTGGATAGCCCTCATGTTTCCCCGGGGCCGGAGTATGCCCGGAGACTCCAGGACCGCCTGGAGACAGCCCACACCTTCGCCAGAGAGCAGCTGCTGAATGCAGGTGTGAGGCAGAAGAGGAACTATGACGTGCACACCCGGGGAAGGCACTTTGTGGCTGGGGAGCTGGTCTGGGTCTACAGCCCGCTAAGAAAAAAAGGCAGATGCCCCAAGTTGGACAGTCACTGGGTGGGACCCTGCAGTGTCCTGGAGAGGGTAGGGGAGGTTGTTTACCGGGTGCAGCTTCCTCCCAGGGGGAGAAAGGTGACACTGCACCGGGACAGGTTAGCCCCATATAGAGGGGCCTCTTCTCCCCAAACCCCAGGAACCCCCACAATTCCCCTCTCTGGCAATGACATTCTCCAGGCACCCACCCCCAGGTGCCGCAGACAAGGCTCCAGACAGCCCACTCCCCCTGTGTCACCGCGTGGTTCCCCAGAGCCACGGACTGTATTACCCGTTCCCGCTTCCTTGTCCCCCATGTCCTTGCCTTCATCCCCTGGTTCCCAGAGGGGCACTCTGCGGCCATCACAGCCACGCAGGCAAAGGAGACCTCCGGGTCGCTTCAGAGACTTTGTTTGTTCCCTCGGGGACGAGGGACTTTGTGGTGGGGGGGCTGTGTAGCGACCCGCACAGACAGCTGTGTGTTATGTGTTAGGCTAGTAGATGGTTGTGTTGTACCTACCAGTACCCAGTGTTCGCGGGGTCCGACATGTCAATCAACCTGCTATCTGCCAATCACGGGAATGCCTGGAATGTTCTGATGCCGGGCATCCTGGCGGTTGGCGGAGTGGCGTGGAGGGGGGTTGGGCAGGGGGATGGAGCATTGGAAGTTAAGACCAGGTTTAGCCTTTGTTCTCTCTCTTTTTACGTCTGGGCTTCACAAGAGAAGGTCACGATTGGCTTGTGGGTTATCTTTCATTTATTTGGCGTGGGCTACGGCCAAACAGTAGCCTGTGTAAAGTTGGTTTAATAAACCGTCCATTCGTAAACTCAATCCTCTGTCTGGACAGTTGTTCTTTTATGATCTAGTCAGGTCATTACAATACGTTGCGCTCAGATGACGTCATAGTTGCATCAAGTGGAGTGTTTCGCTGTCTCTGGCTTTTCCGTAGTAGAACTCAGTCAGATGAAGTTTGAGCTAAGCCACTGCAGTCCATGGACTCTGTAGTAAGTAGGTAGCTAGCTACTCCTTCACTACTAACAAAATGAAGCACTCTATTGGATGATGCTATGGCAGTCACAACATTGTGCCAGAAAGCACACCACATTTCAATAATAATTAAAGAGCAGCCTTGTAACTTTGTCCTCCCTACGATCCTCATCGCTGCACACCTCTGACGTCTTGCTTTTGGCTTCTCTCCATCCTCGACCTCCGGACACTGGCTGGCATTCGAATCAAAACAGCTAGCCAGCAAACGTTAGCTAGCTAGCCAAACAAACAAATGACTTGCCAGCTTCAGTCTTAATGCTGTGGTGGATTCTTATGATATTAATTAGCTATATTAATTGCAGTGGCGTGTATTCATGGATGCCAAGGGAAGCCAGGCTTCCCCAAATATTTGACCAATAAAATAAATAAATAAATAATAATAATACATTTAAACTTTCCTCTCTCTGTGTTTTCATAATTTTCCGTCAATTGATTGATTGATGCCAGCAAGCGTTTGGCCTCCCTTGATAAAACAATTACAAAATAATCAGTGTTGAGCTGAGCTCAGCTGTTTTGGGTATCTTTAAGTTTGTTTTCAGTGTATTAAACTAAGTATATATTTAGCCTTATTGATTCGATTATGTTTAAATGTTTAAGTTGAAATGGTGCTGGAATAGCAGAGCTGACTTGTGGTAACTACATGGTTTTAAATCAGTAGTTGTTTAGTAAACTTGTTTCACCATGCTGTAGGTCATATAACGGTTTGTTACTTGCAATATTTGCTTTGTGGACTTCACCGGACAGATGTTGCTTTCCGGTTTTGTGATGAAACAAACGTACAGTGGGGAGAACAAGTATTTGATACACTGCCGATTTTGCAGGTTTTCCTACTTACAAAGCATGTAGAGGTCTGTAAATGCAAATTAATTACTTAAAAATCATACAATGCACATGGACTCCTTCTCAAAGTAAATCTGAACTGCTTTATTTCCTGTTTTACAGCGTTGAGTCCCTTACGGCCGCATCGGCAACTGCATACAGAACTAACTCATCACTCAGGTTACCACACATTCTTAAAACAAAAAGATTGTAGGTAAAAAATGCCATAAAAAGGAATTAATTACAAAAATATTTACATAATGTACAGGAGCTCTCTGCTTAGGCTGTTGCTAGGGCGCCATGGCCCTATGTTTTATTTCACATGGTGATAAATAAATAAAACTGACAAAGAAAAAATGTATTTTTTCCGGTCCATTTCTATACCTATTAGCAGTCGAGTGAGAAAGTGAGACTGTGTGTGTATGTCACAGTGCCAAGCTCAGCCCATAGCGGTGTGATTACGGCTCACACTGTGATAATGGTTTGTCTCATTCCTCTGACACGGGCATGGAGGAGTCTGTATTATCTAGAACGTACCACAACACCCACCCACCCACACACCCACACAGTAATGGCAATATGGAGATGTACAGTTGAAGTCGGAAGTTTACATACACTTAGGTTGGAGTCATTAAAACTCATTTTTCAACCACACCACAAATGTCTTGTTAACAAACTATAGTTTTGGCAAGTCGGTTAGGACATCTACTTTGTGCATGACACAAGTAATTTTTCCAACAATTGTTTACAGACAGATTATTTCACTTATAATTCACTGTATCACAATTCCAGTGGGTCAGAAGTTTACAAACACTAAGTTGACTGTGCCTTTAAACAGCTTGGAAAATTCCAGAAAATGATGTCATGGCTTTAGAAGCTTCTGATAGGCTAATTGACATAATTTGAGTCAATTGGAGGTGTACCTGTGGATGTATTTCAAGGACTACCTTCAAACTCAGTGCCTCTTTGCTTGACATCATGGGAAAATCAAAAGAAATCAGCCAAGACCTCAGAAAAAAATATTGTAGACCTCCACAAGTCTGGTTCATCCTTGGGAGCAATTTCCAAACGCCTGAAGGTACCACGGTCATCTGTACAAACAATAGTACGCAATAATAAACACCATGGGACCACGCAGCCGTCATACCGCTCAGGAAGGAAATGCGTTCTGTCTCCTAGAGATGAACGTACTTTGGTGCGAAAAGTGCAAATCAATCCCAGAACAACAGCAAAGGAACTTGTGAAGATGCTGGAGGAAACAGGTACAAAACTATATATATACACAGTAAAACGAGTCCTATATTGACATAACCTGAAAGGCCGCTCAGCAAGGAAGAAGCCACTGCTCCAAAACCGCTATAAAAAAGCCAGAGTACGGTTTGCAACTGCACATGAGGACAAAGATCGTACTTTTTGGAGAAATGTCCTCTGGTCTGATGAAACATTATCTTTGGAGGAGAAAGGGGGCTGCTTGCAAGCCGAAGAACACCATCTCAACCGTGAAGCACGGGGGTGGCAGCATCATGCTGTGAGGGTGCTTTGCTGCAGGAGGGACTGGTGCACTTCACAAAATAGATGGCATCATGAGGAAAGAAAATTATGTGGATATATTGAAGCAACATCTCAAGACATCAGTCAGGAAGTTAAAGCTTGGTCGCAAAAGGGTCTTCCAAATGGACAATGACTCCAAGCATACTTCCAAAGTTGTGGCAAAATGGCTTAAGGACAACAAAGTCAAGGTATTGGAGTGGCCATCACAAAGCCCTGACCTCAATCCTATAGAAAATGTGTGGGCAGAACTGAAAAAGCGTGTGCGAGCATGGAGGCCTACAAACCTGACTCAGTTACACCAGCTCTGTCAGGAGGATGGGCCAAAATTCACCCAACTTAATGTGGATAGCTTGTGGAAGGCTACCCGAAACATTTGACCCAAGTTAAACAATTTAAAGGCAATGCTACCAAATACTAATTGAGTGTATGTAAACTTCTGACCAACTGGGAATGTGATGAAATAAATAAAAGCTGAAATAAATAATTATGTCTACTATTATTCTGACATTTCACATTCTTAAAATAAAGTGGTGATCCCAACTGACCTAAAACATGGAATTTTTACTAGGATTAAATGTCAGGAATTGTGAAAAACTGAGTTTAAATGTATTTGGCTAAGGTGTATGTAAACTTCCGACTTCAACTGTACAGTCGTGGTCAAAAGTTTTGAGAATGACACAAGTATTGGTCTTCACAAAGTTCGCTGTTTCAGTGTTATGAGATATTTTTGTCAGATGTTACTATGGTATACTGAAGTATAATTACAAGCATTCCATATGTGTCAAAGGCTTTTATTGACAATTACATTAAGTTTATGCAAAGAGTCAATATTTGCAGTGTTGACCCTTCTTTTTCAAGACCTCTGCAATCCGCCCTGGCATGCTGTCAATTAACTTCTGGGCCACATCCTGACTGATGGAAGCCCATTCTTGCATAATCAATGCTTGGAGTTTGTCAGAATATGTGGGGTTTTGTTTGTCCACCCGCCTCTTGAGGATCAACCACAAGTTCTCAAATGGGATTAAGGTCTGGGGAGTTTCCTGGCCATGGACCCAAAATGTCGATGTTTTGTTCCCCGATCCACTTAGTTATCACTTTTGCCTTATGGCAAGGTGCTCCATCATGCTGGAAAAGGCATTGGTCGTCACCAAACTGTTCTTGGATGGTTGGGAGAAGTTGCTCTCGGAGGATGTGTTGGTACCATTCTTTATTCATGGCTGTGTTCTTAGGCAAAATTGTGAGTGAGCCCACTCCCTTGGCTGAGAAGCAACCCCACACATGAATGGTCTCAGGATGCTTTACTGTTGGCATGACACAGGACTGATGTTAGCGCTCACTTTGTCTTCTCCGGACAAGGTATTTTCCGGATGCCCCAAACAATCGGAAAGGGGATTCATTAGAGAAAAGTGGCTTCTTTGTTGCCCTTCTTGACACCAGGCCATCCTCCAAAAGTCTTCGCCTCACTGTGAGTGCAGATGCACTCACACCTGCCTGCTGCCATTCCTGAGCAAGCTCTGCACTGGTGGTGCCCCGATCCCGCAGCTGAATCAACTTTAATAGACGGTCCTGGCACTTGCTGGACTTTCTTGGGCGCCATGACGCCTTCTTCACAACAATTCAACCTCTCTCCTTGAAGTTCTTGATGATCCGATAAATGGTTGATTTAGGTGCAATCTTACTAGCAGCAATATCCTTGCCTGTGAAGCCCTTTTTGTGCAAAGCAATGATGATGGCACGTGTTTCCTTGCAGGTAACCAGGGTTAACTGAGGAAGAACAATGATTTCAAGCACCACCCTCCTTTTAAAGCTTCCAGTCTGTTATTCTAACTCAATCAGCATGACAGAGTGATCTCCAGCCTTGTCCTTGTCAACAATCACACCTGTGTTAACAAGAGAATCACTGACATGATGGCAGCTGGTCCTTTTGTGGCAGGGCTGAAATGCAGTGGAAATGTTTTTGGGGGGATTAAGTTCATTTTCATGGCAAAGAGGGACTTTGCAATTAATTGCAATTCATCTGATCACTCTTCATGACATTCTGGAGTATATGCAAATTGCCATCATCAAAACTGAGGCAGCAGACTTTGTGAAAATTAGTATTTGTGTAATTCTCAAAACTTTTGACCACGACTGTATATCGAAATCAATAACAAAAGCCATTCAGTATTAACTAACCTAACTCAGGACCATTCTACTGGACAAGCGTAGAGCTATTAGCACATGACTGTGGGTGGGTGATGGCTAAATGGCCTGTGGCAGCAGGGCTGTTCGTTGAGGGAATTTGCGTGTGTGTATGTGTGTGTGTGTGTGGTGAGCCCAGTTTAGTGTGAGGAGCGTGTGTGTCGATCTGTGAAATGTGCTGGGATCTGCATGGCCAGGGATAATTGGAAAACTGGGAAGAGGAAAAGATATCATGGACCCTCCTGGTCCCTCCCATATGGCCCTGGCAAACACTTCCTAAACACTTCCAGAACCTCACTCAAACCAGATACTATGAGAGCAGGAAGCAGGCTGCCTCTGAAATGGAACCCTATTTCCTATATAGTGCACTACTTTTGACCAGGGCCAATAGGGAATATGGGGCCATTTCAGATACAGCCTAGATATGCAGCCAGTGTGCAGTTTACCAAACTAATATGCCGTTATGTCCATTTTGTGACTCAATTGTAACCAAGTATCTGCGACACACATAGGGAATAACGAGAAATCTTAATAACTCTCTGAAAATGACAGGGCCGTGAAGTCCCTGGACATCTTGTTAACCAGAGAACGCCAGCAGGGTGAGGAGAGAAGAGACAGATGTAGAAAGAGAGGAGAGAGGAGAAGAAACAGTGTGGTACCGTAGTCTTTAAAGAACAGATGAGGAAAGAGAGAGCGGCAGAGAAGAGACAGAGGGAGAAAGAGAGGAGAGAGTGAGAGAGAGAGAATTTGGAGAAAGAGAGAGAAAGCAAGTCAGACAGAAATAAGAGAAAAGGGTTCTAAGTATGTTATCCCAGAAAATCAAAGCCTAGCAGCAGGAAGCCAATCAGAGAGCTCGATGTGAAGCAAAAAGAGAGACTTTTACCACACACACACAAACACACAGCAGCAGCACATCTCTGGGTGGTGTGACAATGGTCAAGCCGCTGCTGGGGTAATTGGCAGGGATAAGTGATCACACACACACACAAGGTAGCCTGAGGATACCTGACCTTTCCTGCGTGGATGGGCAGCCACCCGGCCAACCATTAGACTAGGGGTTCTTCTCTTTTCTTTAACCCGGGAGAATGTCAGCCCAATTATGATCTCTTCTCCAACCTCCACCCCTCTATCTCCCTCCCTCCTCTGTCTGCCCTCCACCCCTTTCCTTTTTCTTCCCTTTATCGCCTTATCTGGCAAATTCATAACCGATTAGAGAGGAGATAGATGAGAAAGCAAAGGCAGAAGAGAAAGAGGGGGATGAGAAAGGGGAGGGGGTGCAGAGAACGGAAGAAAGAGGGAGAGAGAGAGGGGGGCATGTAGCTTAGATTCAGTGTCTCAGGAGCAAACTATGACCCCTCTACTCACCCAGTAATGTACTGACTGGGTTAGACAGGGATGCTGGATAAAAACAGAACCTGTTCAACACATGCTATGGTCTGATCCTAGCTTAGCAACAGGGCTGTGATTAATCTAAATCATGTTGTTCTTAGAATGGACTAGCAATACTCAAGGAATACAGAAACCTTTGGTAGGGCAGTGTGTGTGTGTGTGTGTGTGTGTGTGTGTGTGTGTGAACGCGGGTGTGAACATGTGTGTGTAATCACAAGGCCAGCTGAGACCAGTCTCATAACAGAGTATTATTAGGAACCCCACTCTGCCTCTCTAATACTCTGAGACAAGGTCCTAAAAAGAGCTCCAACCCCCCCTCCCCCCTCTCTCTCCACCACTCCTCCCTCGTTCGCTCTCTCCTCCGGCCCGCCCCCCTCCTCCCTCGCTTCAGTGCTAATGAGGAAAAGCGGGACACTTTCTATATTACTGTCACATCCCATCACCCAGACTATACCTCACTACCACCACCACCTCCCATACAGAGAGACAGGAGGGAGACAGGAAGGAGGGAGTGAAGAGGGAGGGGGAGGAGAGAGAGAGAGAGAGAGAGAGAGGGGGGGAGAGGGAGATGAGCGAGCCAGAGAAGAAAGTGCAGCTCAACAGATCAGAGTTAATAAATGGAGGAGAGGCGGGAGGGAGGACAGGGAAAGAGGTGAGAAGAAGTCTATTACCTAATTTACAAAGGATTCACGGTGTGTTGCCTGTAAATAAATAAATAAAGTTGATATGATCCCCTTTCAAACAGTCCCATTTTTACCTCTTTCTTGTTGTCATTTGTCATTTATACATCCAGTGCTTAGCCGGCAACGGGGAGGGCTGGGAGCAAGAGACATTCAACTTTGACCCTGTTTTTGTGACCATTGTCATGGTAACCTGACTATCCCAGCATTGATTAAGTTCTACATTTCTCAGACAGAATGCACTGCTATCATTTCTTCACATTCACAACTTACTGTTAGCTATTTTTAGCGCGTCATACTTGTAAAAAAAACTATTACCTTGTAATTTTCCTGTTATGATAAATAAAAAGTTGGCTACAGTTAAACTCAAAACATTGTCAGATATGTTCTGGTAATTATGAGCTGGCTATCCAGCTAGATAGCTTGCAATGAACCAAACCATTGTCTAGAAAGTTGCTTTTAGTTGCCTTTTGGTTAATTTACATGTCCTAATTAGATTTGGAAAAAAATATCAGGTAAAGTTGCTATTTGGCCAGGAAGCTGCGATGTCATGCAGACTGCCGTTTTTGTGTTTATACTTTTTCATAACTACAAGGACAAGTTTGATGTCGGACAACAATAGAATGTTCATGATTTAACCTTTTCACATGTGAGTTCCAAATATCTCTAACGGTCACCCCAGCGTGAGTTTTTTTATGCGCGTGATATCAGAATGTACTCACTGTTCCAAAATGTGATCGTTACGCAACAGGACAGTTAACCCGCACTGCCCTCAAACCAAGACACGCTGCCTGCTAATTATCTATAGGCTATGTTTCAACTTGTTAATTTAAAAATATTTTCTTACAAGTTTTATTTTCTAACAACAGTTTGAATTGAGGTGTGTTCTGTCTCCTCATTAATTCACATAGAAGTATCCCATTTCACTGTTGCAATTTATGTTTGAGGCTTTACTGAGCCGGACAAACTTCACTCTTCGACTAGAGCCCAAGCACTTCCCCAGTGTTTCCCCAGATCAAGTATGCAGACATTTGCGCATTGTTGCACAAACTTTTCCCCCCTGGCATATTTTCTACCATTTAATACCGCAATCATGTCTACCTCCCTTGGCGGAAATTGAAGTACCGGCTTCAAAAAAGAAAATGGCATGGTTAAGTTGGCGGGTTTTCATCTTGGTATGAAAGAGATAAGAGATCAAACTCAGACAGAATGCACTGCTATCATTTCTTCACATTCACAACTTACTGTTAGCTATTTTTAGCGCGTCATACTTGTAAAAAAAACTATTACCTTGTCATTTTCCTGTTATGATAAATAAAAAGTTGGCATATTTTCTACCATTTAATACCGCAATCATGTCTACCTTCCTTGGCGGAAATTGAAGTACCGGCTTCAAAAAAGAAAATGGCATGGTTAAGTTGGCGGGTTTTCGTCTTGGTATGAAAGAGATATAAGAGATCAAACTCCAGCAGAACTCCAGAGTCTCCCTGCAGACTCTCTTACCTGGCAGCACCTAACTCATAAAGCCTTGTCCATCCCAGGGGTGTGTGTGTGCGTGCTGTGTGTGTGTGACAGCACTTCAGAGCTCAGCTTTCTTGTGTTTTCTCTGGGGCAGTAGTGAGACAGCAGATGTGTGTGTGATAGAGAGAGTCTGTGTGCGTGTGTGTGTGTGTGTGTATGCTGGTGCTTGTTTGCTGGGGCGAAAGTGTTTCTTGTTTCCCCTTCCCATTAAGAGTCTCTCCATCACCACTGAACAATGACAAATCCCTGAGGTCAGAGGTTGAAAGGCCACAGAAACAATATTTCTCTCATGAATGCATCCTTCCTCCCGAGTGCTACTCAAAGGAACAGAGGCCTGAGAGTCACTTGAGGACAAAACTACCAATACAAAGACAGTTACACACTAAAAAAATGATAGTTCCTCAAGGGTTCTTTGGGAAGGGTGATGGTTCTATGTGGAACAATAATTACTCAAATAACCTTTTGAGCTCTTCAATGGTTCTTTACAGTTCACTCAAAAGGGTTCTTTGCTCTTTTAGTGATAATTAAAATGGGGGTGGCGGCTCATTCGAATATACAGCTCTTTTTGTGCAACCGTGAGTTAGAGTGTCATTCCAGTTTATCTAATGTGTTGTGTTATGCCATTCCATATTATAACTATGGCCAGTGACGGTGTCTTGTGAAAGACTCATGTATAGCCTTGTGTTACTTGAGAACGGTTGTCTAAATCAGTTAGTGGTTCTCAATTCTCTCCTCAGGGACTCCCAGCTGTTCCAGAGGTAGTCCACTTGATTCACCTTGTCAATTAACACAGTAATAACACCTATGGAATTTTAACAATATAATATGGCTTACCAGAATAAAAAACCCTGTATTGTTCTTCAATAGGATCTACAAAGAACCTTTCAGATTGAGAAATGGTTCTGTAAAGGTTCTTTATAGAACCATTCTCCATAAAGGTTCTATAAAAAAACATTAAAAAGGGTTCTATATAGCCCCAAAAAGGGTTGTAACCATAGCGCTACCTTTTTTCTTGTGCTATATATAGAACCTTTTTTAATGGTTCTTTATAGAGCCTTAGGAAAGGTTTATTTACAGCACCATACAGGTTCCATTTAGAACTTTATGAGCATGGTTCTTTATTGAAACTTCAAAAAAGGGTTCTACAGTATATAGCACCAAAAAGGGTTCTGCTAAGATTACAAGCCAAAGAACCCCTTTCTGGTACTATTTAGAACCATTATTTTTTAGTGTGTACATACCAACATTAACAGGAGCTGGATACAAAAAAGATAGCTGAAGAATTCAGGACTTCGACATTGCCTGCGTCAGCTGTACCTATTCAATACATCTCGTTACAAAACACTGATATAACACACACACACACACACACACACACTGAATATACTCTGACCCGCAGAGCACATTCCGTTCTCGTGTTTGATAGGAGCGTCAAATTATGTCGGCTATCACAGAAAAGAAAAGAAAAGAAAAAGAATAAAATAAGTCCTTCATTCTCTGCATAGAGAGAGAGAGAGAGAGAGAGAGAGAGAGAGAGAGAGAGAGAGAGAGAGAGAGAGAGAGAGAGAGAGAGAGAGAGAGAGAGAGAGAGTGTCTTGGCATTTTCCTTTAGCGCTGGGCAATATGGCCAAAATATCATATCACAATATTTTCTCATTTTTGACGGTATGACGGTATTTTACTGTATTTTATGTTTTTGAATAATACAAGTTCTAAATATGCTTGAGTAGTGCATTGCCCTAAGGTCATTCTAAGTGGTTTTAATGGGACCTTCTCTCTTTTGATTGTAAAATAAACAAATAGAAAAAATATTTTACAGCATTTTCAGTAATTTCTGCATTTCCTTCACTCATTTGTTATCATTTCCACAGTGTACCACATTTTTTTGGGTGTTTGTATGCCTCTATTTTGTGAAAAAGTAACTTTTCCTTTATCAGAATAATTATTCTCCTCTATGACCATTTATTTTCAATGGATTCAATGGCAGTTCTTACTTTCGCCACATTGTGCTGATTTCTAGGGCACTTCCTCACAGGCAAGATTCATGGCAAAAAAGTACATGTGGGAACCTGAAGCTCTTGCTAGCATATGAGCAGTTCTCAACTGTTTACATTCTCTTACTGGTGGTAAGAATGGACGACTGCCATAATTTCCTGAGTATAATCAATCAGTTATTACATGTATATTACATTTAACAAACCAGACATTGAAATACCGTTATGTAAGGTAAAGTAAAAATCCAAACCGGTCCATGCATTAATACCAGTATATAGTAAAATACGGTTTACCGCCCAGCCCTATTTTTCTTCACCACTTCCACCCTCTTTAAATTGGCCTGTCCTTGTATGTGGTTGACCCTTTTCACATATTCAGGAGCTCGGGGGTGAGAGAGACACACTTGTGTGTCCAGGGTTTAATAGCCAACACCATAAAGTCCCAAAGGCAAGACAGGAAGCCTTTCCAATAAACGAGGGAAGACAAGCTATTGGACAAAAAAAAAAAAAAGGTATAGAAATAGAGGGGGGGAAAAAGAGAGGAAGTAGAGAGAAGAAAAGAGATTACATCAACGATTCGACTGATCGATAACCCTGGTTTAGAAGCCCCAGGCTGAGACTCTAGGGAAGCGGACTCAAACCACAATCACTCTCTCATCTATCCCCCCTCTCTCCCTCTCTCCTTCTCTCCTCTACCCCTCCCTCCCTTCCTCTGGAGGGTATAGTACGTTGTATTACAGAGTAGTAACCTTTAGCTCTTCCTGTGTGGGCCACATGGGGTCAGCTGGGAGAGCTAGCTGGGGATGAAAATGGATCCCAGTCTTCCCACAGGCACAGAGTGAGGCTGTGTCCCAAAAGGCATCTTATTCCCTAGTGCACTACTTGGGCCGTAGCCCTAGTGTCAGTCAGCCTTACAGCAGAACAACAACAGGAAGCTAGGACCAATCCTCTCCACATCACTGCTGTAAACACACTGTAATACTTTGATAGCTGGAGGAGGGCTTTCATGCAATGTCATCAGCTCCTTGCAGATATGGGGGGAGCCCTTGTGTGTGTGTGTGTGTGTGTGTGTACCTTGGGGTGTACTGTATGTGTTTATGTTGTTTTGTAAATGTCCATGGTGTATGTGTGTGTGTGTGTGTGTGTGTGTGTGTGTGTGTGCGTGTATATATGTACATGTTTTTCCTACCTTTTCAGGACCAGAATGTCCTGACAAAGTAGGATTTGTTGTTGTTGTTGTTGTTTAAAAGTCAGGACTTGTTTCATGTCCTGAATTTGTTAAAATGCTATTTTAGCCTTAAGGGTTAGGTTTAGGGTTATGGTTAGGAGTTAGGTTAAGGGTTAGGGTTAGGTTTAGGGGTTAGGGAAAATAGAATACTCCCCACAAAGTCCAGGAAATTCTCAAAAACAAAGCTGTGTGTGAGTGTGAGAGTGTATTTTCTTTGTCTCTCTTTGTGAGGGTAATATTGTGCCAGTTGTGACTTCAAAGAAGGTTCTGGATCATTTGGGTGGTGGGGGGTGGGGGGGGGGTTATTTCCCCTGCAGACCATTGCTGGTTGGTTCCCCAGTTCCAGCTTTGACTGAAAGGATAAACTCAAATTGACAATTAATGCAATCTGTCCCTCTATCACTCCGCTTTCCTCTATCACTCCTTTTTTCCCTCTCCTCTATCACTCCCTTTTCCCCTCTCCTCCATCACTCCCTTTTCCCCTCTCCTCTATCACTCCCATTTCCCCTCTCCTCCATCACTCCCTTTTCCCCTCTCCTCCATCACTCCCTTTTCCCCTCTCCTCCATCACTCCCTTTTCCCCTCTCCTCTATCACTCCCTTTTCCCCTCTCCTCCATCACTCCCTTTTCCCCTCTCCTCCATCACTCCCTTTTCTTCTCTCCTCTATCACTCCCTTTTCCCCTCTCCTCCATCACTCCCTTTTCCCCTCTCCTCCATCACTCCCTTTTCCCCTCTCCTCTATCACTCCCTTTTCCCCTCGTCATTCCTTTTTCTCTTTCCCCCTCTCTCCATCTCTATTCACAGTATCTCTCTATCACAGAAATAAACCGTATAGAGAGCATTGTGGTAGGAATATGTCAAGGCAGTTTTCAGAGAGATTATCAAAATAAATAATTATCTAGCATAGATACAGAAACAAAGTGGGAATATACTGTATGTTTATATTCTGCAAGCATTGCAAAGATGATGACAGGAACATCTTTTTAAGAATTCTATTTTTTCTCTTATTTTGGTTTCCATTCATCTCCAGCTGCTGAAATCCATCCCCGGTTTGACCCATCTGAACCACAGCTTGTGATTGGCTGGCATCTGTGTGTGTCTCCCAGCATAGCAGTCTCTGAGAGGGACATGGTGACTGCTTACAGCAATGTGACACAAGTGGGTCACCCAGTCACACGCTGGGCTCTGAGGAGTCTGTCTGTCTGATGGCCTCTCCATCACCTCTCACTGGTCCTGGCCTTCATAACATCCCAATCATCACAACCATACTCTCTCCTCACCCACTATAAACAATAACAATCTCCCACCCAGAGCTTAAAGAATCAGTAGCAAAACAAGAGCACTTTTAAAGACCAAGTAGCTG
Organism: Coregonus lavaretus; assembly: GCF_964263955.1. Classification (NCBI taxonomy): domain Eukaryota; kingdom Metazoa; phylum Chordata; class Actinopteri; order Salmoniformes; family Salmonidae; genus Coregonus; species Coregonus lavaretus. Next base: position 41,565 of record NW_028166703.1, read on the forward strand.
TCTGCAACAAGCATCCAAGAAAACCGTCTTGTGCACTGAGACACTCATTAGCAGGGTGTGTGTTCATCTGTGTGGCGATTGCACACAGCAGGTTTGAATCGATGAATCATGCAGGCTAGCATTGCTGCTGCCCCGCAAAGACCAAATTGAGCGCTGAGCAAGAAGAGGGGATGTTTGCACTTCATCTAATTCAATAATGAGAACGCTGCTGCTTGGGGGCGAAGGAGAGGAGGATGGAGAGATGGAACAGGGAGGGAGGGCAAATTTGTTATCTGACTGTCGCCTCTGTGGATGAAGGGCCACTTAATACCGTATGTTAGTTTCATTTACCTCCAGGAGCAGTAAAACAGAAACAATAACAGCAGAAGCAGACACCACCTCTCTGCTTTCTGTTCTCTGTGGCCAGCTGAGCTCTATACTCCATAAGTATAAATAATTCCCAAAAGTCATTAGGACTCAGATGAGGCCCTGAATAGCCTCTACAAGACAAGGCGCCTTCTTCCTACTTACCACAACGGGCTGGAGAAGAAGACTCAAATCAATAGTGTTTACGAAGTCATTTTCACCAACAGAAAAGTGGATGCTGAGAATGCTGCTTGGAGGCACCCCAACAAAATGACGTCTTGTTGTTGTTGATGTTTGTGTGCTGCGGCTAACGCTGCTGTGTGAATGCACTGAGATGCTGGTTGGGTCAGAGAGTGGAACAAGCTGCCTGAGGGAAGGGATGGAAAGATGTATAAAGGTGTGGAGAGAGAAGCACTCTGACCTTGTGTTTTCTGGAACATTCTCAACAATTACAAGTCTTCCTCATGCATAAACACAAAGGAATGACCTCCCAACTACACCTCTGATGTCTTATGATGTGTGAGTGAGTGTGTGTGTGTTTGTCATCCCCGGGCCTACAGCATTGTGTGACTGCCGTGACAACCAAGGCGTCCGGGTGGATGGCGATACAGAACCATCAATGACATCCCCTCAAACATCCCTAGCCTTAGAACGTACTGAGGCATGAGAGAGAGAGAGGGAGAAAGAGAACGCGAGAGAGGGAGAGATAGAGAGGAAGGGAGAGCGTTGCAGTTTATTATCTATTTCACTTGCTTTGGCAATGTAAACATATGTTTCCCATACCAATAAAGCCCCTTGAATTGAGAGAGAGAGAGAGAGAGAGAGAGAGAGAGAGAGAGAGAGAGAGAGAGAGAGAAATGTTGAATGAACTACAGGACAAAATACAAACCCTTCAACCCAAAAAGGCCTGTGGTGTTGATGGTATCCTCCATGAAATGATAAAATATACAGACCACAAATTCCAATTGGCTATACTTAAACTCTTTAACATCATCCTTAGCTCTGACTATTCACCCCAATCCACAAAAGGGTAACTACCGTGGGATATGCATAAACCGCAACCTTGGGAAAATCCTCTGCATTATCATTAACAGCAGACTCGTACATTTCCTCAGTGAAAACAAAATACTGAGCAAATGTCAAATTGGCTTTTTAACAAATTACCGTACGACAGACCACGTATTCTCCCTGCACAACCTAATTGACAAAAAACAAAAACAAAACAAAGGCAAAGTCTTCTCATGCTTTGTTGATTTCAAAAAAGCTTTTGACTCAATTTGGCATGAGGGTCTGCTATACAAATTGATGGAAAGTGGTGTTGGGGGGAAAACATACGACATTATAAAATCCATGTACACAAACAACAAGTGGCGGTTAAAATTGGCAAAAAACACACACATTTCTTTCCACAGGGCTGTGGGGTGAGACAGGGATGCAGCCTAAGCCAACCCTCTTCAACATATATATCAACGAATTGGCGAGGGCACTAGAACAGTCTGCAGCACCCGGCCTCACCCTACTAGAATCTGAAGTCAAATGTCTACTGTTTGCTGATGATCTGGTGCTTCTGTCCCCAACCAAGGAGGGCCTACAGCAGCACCTAGATCTTCTGCACTGATTCTGTCAGACCTGGGCCCTGACAGTAAATCTCAGTAAGACAAAAATAATGGTGTTCCAAAAAAGGTCCAGTTGCCAGGACCACAAATACAAATTCCATCTAGCCACCGTTGCCCTAGAGCACACAAAAAAACTATACATAACTCAGCCTAAACATCAGCGCCACAGGTAACTTCCACAAAGCTGTGAACGATCTGAGAGACAAGGCAAGAAGGGCCTTCTATGCCATCAAAAGGAACATAACATTTGACATACCAATTAGGATCTGGCTAAAAATACTTGAATCAGTAATAGAACCCATTGCCCTTTATGGTTGTGAGGTCTGGGCTGTTGCCCCAGGACAGCAACACAATTAGACCCAACCAAATCATGAGAAAACAAAGAGATAATTACTTGACACATTGGAAAGAATTAACAAAAAAACAGAGCAAACTAGAATGCTATTTGGCCCTAAATAGAGAGTACACAGTGGCAGAATTCCTGACCCAAACTTCAGGAAAGCTTTGACGATGTACAGACTCTGTGAGCATAGCCTTGCTATTGAGAAAGGCCGCCGTAGGCAGACCTGGCTCTCAAGAGAAGACAGGCTATGTGCACACTGACCACAAAATGAGGTGGAAACTGATCTGCACTTCCTAACCTCCTGCCAAATGTATGACCATATTAGAGACACATATTTCCCTCAGATTACACAGACTCACAAAGAATTCAAAAAACAAACCCAATTTTGATAAACTCCCATTTCTATTGGGTGAAATACCACAGTGTGCCATCACAGCAGCAAGATTTGTGACCTGTTGCCACAAGAAAAGGGCAACCAGTGAAGAACAAACACCATTGTAAATACAACCCTTATTTATGTTTATTTATCTTCCCTTTTGTACATTAACTTTTGACCATAATATGACATTTGAAATGTCTTTATTCTTTTGGAACTTTTGCTAGTGTAATGTTTACTGTTAATCTTTACTTTTTATTTAACTTTTGTTTATTTGGCAATGTCAACATGTTTCCCATGCCAATACAGCCCCTTAAAAAAAAGAGAAAGAGAGAAAGAGAAAGAGAGAGAGAGGATGAAAGCCTGTACACTGTACACACATATGATTCCCATGCCAATAAAGCCCTTAAATTGAATTGAATTGAATAGAGATAGGGAGGGAGGGAGAGAGAGAAAGCAAGAAAGGGAGAGATACAATTAGGGAAAAAAGTATTTGATCCCCTGCTGATTTTGTACGTTTGCCCACTGACAAAGACATGATCAGTCTATACATTTAAATGGTAGGTTTATTTGAACAGTGAGAGACAGAATAACAACAAAAAAATCCAGAAAAACACATGTCAAAAATGTTATTAATTGATTTGCATTTTAATGAGGGAAATAAGTATTTGACCCCTCTGCAAAACATGACTTAGTACCTGGTGGCAAAACCCTTGTTGGCAATCACAGAGGTCAGACGTTTCTTGTAGTTGGCCACCAGGTTTGCACACATCTCAAGAGGGATTTTGTCCCACTCCTCTTTGCAGATCTTCTCCAAGTCATTAAGGTTTCCAACCTGACGTTTGGCAACTCAAACCTTCAGCTCGCTCCACAGATTTTCTATGGGATTAAGGTCTGGAGACTGGCTAGGCCACTCCAGGACCTTAATGTGCTTCTTCTTGAGCCAGTCCTTTGTTGCCTTGGCCATGTGTTTTGGGTCATTGTCATGCTGGAATCCCCATCCACGACCCATTTTCAATGCCCTGGCTGAGGGAAGGAGGTTCTTACCCATGATTTGACGGTACATGGCCCCATCCATCGTCCCTTTGATGCGGTGAAGTTGTCCTGTCCCCTTAGCAGAAAAACACCCCCAAAGCATAATGTTTCCACCTCCATGTTTGACGTGGGGATGGTGTTCTTGGGGTCATAGGCAGCATTCCTCCTCCTCCAAACACGGCGAGTTGAGTTGATGCCAAAGAGCTCGATTTTGGTCTCATCTGACCACAACACTTTCACCCAGTTCTCCTCTGAATCATTCAGATGTTCATTGGCAAACTTCAGACGGGCCTGGATATGTGCTTTCTTGAGCAGGGGGACCTTGCGGGATTTCAGTCCTTCACGGCGTAGTGTGTTACCAATTGTTGTCTTGGTGACTATGGTTCCAGCTGCCTTGAGATCATTGACAAGATCCTCCCGTGTAGTTCTGGGCTGATTCCTGACCGTTCTCATGATCATTGCAACTCCACGAGGTGAGATCTTGCATGGAGCCCCAGGCCGAGGGAGATTGACAGTTATTTTGTGTTTCTTCCATTTGCCAATAATCGCACCAACAGTTGTCACCTTCTCACCAAGCTGCTTGGCGATGGTCTTGTAGGTCTACAATCTTGTCCCTGACATCCTTGGAGAGCTCTTTGGTCTTGGCCATGGTGGAGAGTTTGGAATCTGATTGATTGATTGCTTCTGTGGACAGGTGTCTTTTATACAGGTAACAAGCTGAAATTAGGAGCACTCCCTTTAAGTGTGTGCTCCTAATCTCAGCTCGTTACCTGTATAAAAGACACCTGGGAGACAGAAATCTTTCTGATTGAGAGGGAGTTAAATTCTTATTTCCCTCATTAAAATGCAAATCAATTTATAACATTTTTGACATGCATTTTTCTGGATTTTTTTGTTGTTATTCTGTCTCTCACTGTTCAAATAAACCTACCATTAAAATTATAGACTGATCATTTCTTTGTCAGTGGGCAAACGTACAAAATCAGCAGGGGATCAAATACTTTTTTTCCTCACTGTAGAGAGGAAGGGGGATATGAGGGAGAGGGAGGGCGAGAGTGTTAGCGAGAGAGAGAGAGAGAGAGAGAGAGAGAGAGAGAGAGAGAGCACTAAAGGAGATCCTCCTTGGTGTTAAAAAAGAAAACACTGTGTTTATCATCATCCCCTAAAGAAACTGCACCAGCAGCAGCTATTAACAACCAACCACACTGTAATCACCAGAGTCCCCTCCCCCTCCTCCCTCCCCAACCAGACCCCAACACACATCAACAGAGAGAGAGGGGCTACACAGCCTATGTGCGAGAGAGAGAGAGAGAGAGAGAGAGAGAGAGAGAGAGAGAGAGAGAGAGAGAGAGAGAGAGAGACTCTATCCCTGACAGGGCAAGTGGTAGACACGTCTCTTCACCCCAGTGACTGTAATCATAATTCCCCAGCTGATTGCTATGCACCACGGAGGAAAGTTTGTCTCCACGCTTTCTTAGGTTAACGCTGCTAATGTTACCACAACTGACTTCACATCAGCATTATTAGAATCAACAGCAGGGTGAAGGGATGAAGGGACTGGAAATAGCTTGTGTGTATGTGTGAGTAGAAATAGACCGGTAGAGGATCAAAAGGTCTAGACTTGTTCTGTAGACGCTACATCGGCACAGTCACAAGACTAAATAATAAACAAGATGGGGTCTAAAACAGCCAGACATAATATATAGAGACGTTAATGAATGTGATAATAAAAACAACCAGCCAAATGAGCTTTGGCTCTCCAGATGCTATCGTTGGCCAGATAAGATGGCAGATTCCTTTAAATGAAAAATCAGATGGGTTCCACTCAAGGATTATGTAGATGTTGTGTGGATGACAAATATTTTGTAGATATGTATTCGGTTGCTGTGGCCAAAGAGTAGTCATAGACTTGGATGAAAAAACAGCCAGCAAATGAAGTTATTCCTAAAAATAACTTAGAGCAGAGCAGAGGGAAGTTTGGCCCAAGGCTTAATATGTAGCTTGTAAAAAGGACAAACCACACAGCGGAAGTCAGGATATGAATATACACAGCATAGTATTAGGCCTGGGTCTGATAATAGTCTAATAATAGGAACTATTAGTTGGGAATATTTTGGGTGTGCTGTGGTGCTGTGGGCTACAATCTGTGTAGTGCTCCATCAAGAATGTAGCCTAAGATTTTAGGGTAATCTAGAGCTAAGAAACTGTACTGCATAATTAGTTTAATCATTTTAGAAGAAGGAGGGTAGTTTTCTTGTCTGACCACTTAGCTGAAGCCAACCAAACTAGCATCCAAATGGAAAACAGCTTTAATTGAATTAATCAGTCAATACATTCTTGAACAGGCTAAATGTATCCATTTGATTCTGTCTATCCCTTTAATAGCTATTACTGGCTTTTCAATTATTAGTCTGCTCGCAATAAACATGTGTAGAGAGAATGAGGGAATACTTCCGTTGGGATTGTGTGATGTAGCAAACATATAGATTTGTGGGGACAATAAAGACGTCCCGGTGTAAATCAACCTTGAAACTGCTTCTCTCTGCTGGTATTAAAGTTTAATGACCTGTCTCCATGGAAGACGACAGGCAGAGGGAGGAAGGAGGTAAGGGAGAAAGAGGAGGGAGGGAGGGAGGAGAGAGGTAAGGGAGAGGCGAAAGTTTAACACTTTTCAGGGACACTGTAATTAATTAGGTCTAATTAACAGCGTGACCATCTCTCCAGAGACCTATAGAACCTTTGTAACGTGTGTGTGTGTGTGTGTGTGTGTGTGTGTGTGTGTGTGTGTGAACCCAACCCAGCGCAGGGACAGCGACAATCTACTGCAGGACCTCTTAAGTACTAATTGTTCATCATGGCAATCTCACTCTAAAGTCAGAGGGAGAAAGTCAGGGAGCTTCAAAGCTTGGTTCACGAGGCAATGTCAAGAGCATCCTGGCTGGCTGACGCTCAAGTTGTCCTTGGCAACTGGAAAATAACATAAAGAGAAAAGAGAAAAGAATCCTCCTCTTACCGAGGCAGCAGCCAATGAGTTGTGCATACGACTCATGATAGGCAGTGCAGTAGATAACCAGTAAAACAGCATGAGCGAGCGAGAGAGAGAGGGTGTAGCAGTGTGGTAAAGTGTAGACTGCTGCATGGATGAGAGATACTCTCTCCAAAATGGCTCCAAAATGCCCCCCCGTCGTGGTAGACTTAAAAAGGACTAATGTAGACATGCTAAGACTGCAGCGAGTTAATCTAGGCCTAATAACACAAAAGCTAACACCAGCACTTCTGTTCTGTTGTGTTGAACATCCATCCCAAACATCTCTGAGCTTTACAACCCTGCAGGAGAGTGAATTAAGGAGAACTGAGGATGGATTAACAGCAATTTGGGATATAATACTTTCTCTGTTGAACTAACATGAGGCCACCTGCTCCACTAAGGGTTAAAAGGAAAATGTCAAGACTCTGTTGAATGAACAAGAAATCACCTGTCTGGCCTCTAGGTCTGCTAATACAGCTGGGCCAGGTCAAAGTTTTAAAAAGCATTTAGTCAGGATTGACCACATTCATTGGCTTCACTTGCCTTCAGTTTGAACTTGGTGACACAGAATACCACTGTAATACAGAACATAAGCTGTTCTGATACCTACATGTTGAGGATGAAAGACATTGACCTTACTTAGCCAACACTGATGTTGCAGTTGCTACCTTGAGCAAAGTATTTGACAGCAAACATTGACAGCGTATTTAACCAAAACATTTGTAAAATAAAAGTAAATGTGCATGTGAAAGAGTAATCTTTATGATTGCCTGTTAATATAATAATAATCTATTTGATTTAGCGGATGCTTTTATCCAAAGCGACTTACAGTCATGCGTGCATACATAGTTCCTACCTTGGCCTTGCCGGTGCTCTGTAGAATATGGATCAGGGCAGAAGCCATCTCCTCCTTGTTCTTCACACTGATGCCAGGCTCCAGCACAGAGCACAGCAACATGTAGTTGTTGGTGGTGTACTCTGCAAACTCCTTATACATCTCCATAGGCAGGATGTTCATGCTCTGGTAGCGGGCCTTGATCCGGATCATGGGCCCTGGCGTCTTACCCTTATTGGGCGTCGGCGTGCTCACAGGGTACCACTTTTCCATAAACTGCCTCCCCGTCACCGCGGCAACAGGGATGTTGACCAGTCCGATGTAGTTGTTCTTGTCTTTCTTCTTCTTCTTGTCCGAGTCCTTGTAAAGGTGGGCTGTGATGCTTTTGACGGCCGGGAGGTTGTTGAACTCAAAGTGCTCGCCCCAGAAGACGTTGTCGGTCTTGAGCTTGCAGGTGGTGCGGGCGTACAGGGTGTCTTCCAGACACAGCTCGCAGAAGTACTTCTTCTTGGCAGGAAGGTCCTTGGCTTCGATTATCCACAGCTTCAGCATGTTCTCCACCCGCCTGCTGTTGTCCTGTGTGGGGATAGAGAGAGGGAGGGCTGGGTTAGGGACAGGGATGGATCACAGACCTGGGTCTAGACTCTTGTAAATACTCACTGTAACTCAAATAATTTCAAATACTTGAGGGAGAGGAGAGGAGGGGTTAGGGTCAGTGGTAGCCAGACCTCTAATACATATCTCAAATAGTATGCAGGTATATTGGTGCCACTAGCAGTTTTCTATGGGAATGTGGTGCTTCTCTCAGTAAACATTGTAGTTTCCGAGCCTTTCAAAAAAGGAAAAATAACAGCAACATATTTCAAATATTTTAAAATACTTGAGGTGTGCTTGATTAAAGCTGACTCACTGGAGTGCAGGGAGGGTGGGTGGAGTTTAGCATATAATGGGCAATTAAAATGTTAAACATGAATAAGTAGATCAATAGCTGATTAAAATGCACATGTGGTCCTCTGTAGCTCAGCTGGTAGAGCACGGCGCTTGTAACGCCAAGGTAGTGGGTTCGATCCCCGGGACCACCCATACACAAAAAAAAACAAATGTATGCACGCATGACTGTAAGTCGCTTTGGATAAAAGCGTCTGCTAAATGGCATATTATTATTATTAATGGGCCTACACGGTATCTACTGCATTTACAGTTGAAGTCGGAAGTTTACATAAACTTAGCCAAATACATTTAAACTCAGTTTTTCACAATTCCTGACATTTAATCCTAGTAAAAATTCCATGTCTTAGGTCAGTTAGGATCACCACTTCATTTTAAGAATGTGAAATGTCAGAATAATAGTAGAGATAATTTTTTATTTCAGCTTTTATTCCTTTCATCACATTCCAAGTTGGTCAGAAGTTTACATACACTCAATTAGTATTTGGTAGCATTGCCTTTAAATTGCAAACGTTTCGGGTAGCCTTCCACAAGCTTCCCACAATAAGTTGGGTGAATTTTGGCCCATTCCTCCTGACAGAGCTGGTGTAACTGAGTCAGGTTTGTAGGCCTCCTTGCTCGCACACGCTTTTTCAGTTCTGCCCACACATTTTCTATAGGATTGAGGTCAGGGCTTTGTGATGGCCACTCCAATACCTTGACTTTGTTGGCCTTAAGCCATTTTACCACAACTTTGGAAGTATGCTTGGGGTCATTGTCCATTTGGAAGACCCATTTGTGACCAAGCTTTAACTTCCTGACTGATGTCTTGAGATGTTGCTTCAATATATCCACATAATTTTCCTTCCTCATGATGCCATCTATTTTGTGAAGTGCACCAGTCCCTCCTGCAGCAAAGCACCCCCACAGCATGATGCTGCCACCCCCGTGCTTCACGGTAGGGATGGTGTTCTTTGGCTTGCAAGCACCCCCTTTTTCCTCCAAACATAACGATGGTCATTATGGCCAAACAGTTCTATTTTTGACCAGAGGACATTTCTCTAAAAGGTACAATCTTTGTCCCCATGTGCAGTTGCAAACCGCAGTCTGGCTTTTTTATAGCGGTTTTGGAGCAGTGGCTTCTTCCTTGCTGAGCGGCCTTTCAGGTTATGTCGATATAGGACTCGTTTTACTGTGGATATAGATACGTTTGTACCTGTTTCCTCCAGCATCTTCACAAGGTCCTTTGCTGTTGTTCTGGGATTGATATGCCCTTTTCGCACCAAAGTACGTTCATCTCTAGGAGACAGAACGCGTCTCCTTCCTGAGTGGTATGACGGCTGTGTGGTCCCATGGTGTTTATACTTGCATACTACTGTTTGTACAGATGAACGTGGTACCTTCAGGCATTTGGAAATAGCTCCCAAGGATGAACCAGATTTCTGGAGGTCTACAATAATTTGTCTGAGGTCTTGGCTGATTTCTTTTGATTTTCCCATGATGTCAAGCAAAGAGGCACTGAGTTTGAAGGTAGTCCTTGAAATACATCCACAGGTACACCTCCAATTGACTCAACTGATGTCAATTAGCCTATCAGAAGCTTCTAAAGCCATGACATCATTTTCTGGAATTTTCCAAGCTGTTTAAAGGCACAGTCAACTTAGTGTATGTAAACATCTGACCCTCTGGAATTGTGATACAGTGAATTTTAAGTGAAATAATCTGTCTGTAAACAATTGTTGGAAAAATTACTTGTGTCATGCACAAAGTAGATGTCCTAACCGACTTGCCAAGACTATAGTTTGTTAACAAGAAATGTGTGGAGTGGTTGAAAAACGAGTTTTAATGACTCCAACCTAAGTGTATGTAAACTTCCGACTTCAACTGTAAAAACAGTTCATTATGCTAAGCTAATTTAATTTAACCAGTAAAAAAATAACTATCTCATGAATAGAACTCTGCAAATGGCTTTCTGACTGTTTTGTATATGACACGTTATTTAACACCCACTACAAAGACTTTCTTTCACATTTGTCGTTTCAAAAACGCCTTCACGTCTGTTTAGAGCTTCGATGTTTACGGACAAACATGCAAACTTACACTGTATCCAATCTGTGGAAAATCCCAAAATAATTAAAAACCTGCGAGGTTGAGATGGAAAGATTCATATCTGTGCCAAGAGAGTATTTTGAGAAGAAAAAAAAACAACCTGATTAAAGCCAAACTTTTTCCTTAAAGTTCTAATTAGCAAGTCATTTGCTAAATAAAGAAAGATGAAAGCGGGAGAGTGCTGTCAGATTTGCATTATTTTGGGGCTTGACGCGAGGAGCCATATGTCAGCCGTTCGCCTGCCGTCTTTCTGCGCTGTTGTGATTTAAGAAAAAGTGTTGAGCCAAGAGGAAAGCGACAGAGGGGAACATGTGCGTTGGGCCCTCTGTTTGACACTGGCAGTCTGGTGACTGTTCTGACTGTGTCCCTTTACGGCTCTGCCTCTCTGTCTCACTGGGAGGGCCATCACACCACTGCAGATGTACCATACTGTATCCCAGACAGTGTGGATGATTGAACTGTCTCTGTCTAAATGTCTGACTCAATGGCTCAGTTCCAATTAGGTCACTTGCTATCTTTCCAGGGCCCATGTTGAGTTGTGAGTTATAGGTTTGGAATCCAGACAGTCTCTGTCTGTACTTGAACTAGATTATCCCCTTCCTTTGTCAGAAGCCTGACAAAGACCTTCTGGTGCAACGTTGTCTGGTTAACACAACAGGAGGCTCCAACAGTGTGTCAGCATCTATTTCTTTTTTTATGAACCTACACTTGCTCAATCATGTCTCACCTTGTTGGGGTGGACGGCTCTCCTCAGGTTCTCCATCCATTTGTCCCTTTCTGCTGACGATCGACAGGAGAAACATTTAGTTCCCGTTGAGGTGGTGACCTGAAACACAGAGAAACACAACACAGTGACTACTGTCCTTCATACATGGAAAACAGATACAGGGCACAGGACATAGAGTATATCAGAAGGAAAAATGCCTTACTATTGTACAGCTAATCGTATCTTGGTTGACGTGGTCCTCTGTAGCTCAATTGGTAGAGCACGGCGCTTGTAACGCCAGGGTAGTGGGTTCGATCCCCGGGACCACCCATACGTAAAAATGTATGCACACATGACTGTAAGTCGCTTTGGATAAAAGCGTCTGCTAAATGGCATACTATATTATTATTATTATTATACGAATATTAGACTACACACACATACTCTGTGCGGTGAGATGAGGTGTCTGACAGAGGGTTGGTGGAGCTGAAAGAGGAATGATTGGACAGAGCACTCTGTGGTGATTGGACATCAGAGAGAACGAAAGAGAAAGAGATAGCCTATGCAAGAGAAAGAGAGAATATTCCAGAGAGAGACAGAGAGAGAATATACTAGAGAGAGAAAAAAAGAGAGAGAAAGAGAGCGCATATGCGAGAAAAAACTAAGAGAGAGCGAGAGAGAGAGAGAGTCGTGCGATGAAGGTGATAGAGAACAGTGAAGGCCTCTTCAGTCCACGCTAGACAATGGCAGGTTATTTTTAACTCTCAGCCTGCTCACACAGCGCTCATGAGTGCTTTGTCACTCACTCTCCTCTCCTCTCAGTGCCGTGTCTACTGCCAGCAGGGCTCGTTTTGGAACCGGGGTCCTGCTGTGTGCGCGCGTGTGTATG
>NW_028166702.1:0-27500 GCF_964263955.1 Coregonus lavaretus
ACACCAGTCCCCCCCCCTACACACACCAGTCCCCCCCCTACACACACCAGTCCCCCCCTACACACACCAGTCCCCCCCTACACACACCAGTCCCCCCCCTACACACACCAGTCCCTCCCCCCCCTACACACACCAGTCCCCCCCTACACACACCAGCCCCCCCCCCGTACACACACCAGTCCACCCCCCCTACACACACCAGTCCCCCCCCCTACACACACCAGTCCCCCCCCTACACACACCAGTCCCCCCCCTACACACACCAGTCCCCCCCCCTACACACACCAGTCCCCCCCCTACACACACCAGTCCCCCCCTACACACACCAGTCCCCTCCCCTACACACACCAGTCCCCCCCCCTACACACACCAGTCCCCCCCCTACACACACCAGTCCCCCCCTACACACACCAGTCCCCCCCTACACACACCAGTCCCCCCCTACACACACCAGTCCCCCCCTACACACACCAGTCCCCCCCCCCTACACACACCAGTCCCCCCCCCCTACACACACCAGTCCCCCCCCCCCTACACACACCAGTCCCCCCCCTACACACACCAGTCCCCCCCCTACACACACCAGTCCCCCCCCTACACACACCAGTCCCCCCCTACACACACCAGTCCCCCCCCCTACACACACCAGTCCCCCCCCCTACACACACCAGTCCCCCCCCTACACACACCAGTCCACCCCCCCTACACACACCAGTCCCCCCCTACACACACCAGTCCCCCCCCTACACACACCAGTCCCCCCCTACACACACCAGTCCCCCCCTACACACACCAGTCCCCCCCCCCTACACACACCAGTCCCCCCCCCCTACACACACCAGTCCCCCCCCCTACACACACCAGTCCCCCCCCCTACACACACCAGTCCCCCCCCTACACACACCAGTCCCCCCCCTACACACACCAGTCCCCCCCCCTACACACACCAGTCCCCCCCCTACACACACCAGTCCCCCCCTACACACACCAGTCCCCCCCCCTACACACACAGTCCCCCCCCTACACACACCAGTCCCCCCCCCTACACACACCAGTCCCCCCCCTACACACACCAGTCCCCCCCCCCTACACACACCAGTCCCCCCCCTACACACACCAGTCCCCCCCTACACACACCAGTCCCCCCCCTACACACACCAGTCCCCCCCCCTACACACACCAGTCCCCCCCCCTACACACACCAGTCCCCCCCCCTACACACACCAGTCCCCCCCCCTACACACACCAGTCCCCCCCCTACACACACCAGTCCCCCCCCTACACACACCAGTCCCCCCCTACACACACCAGTCCCCCCCTACACACACCAGTCCCCCCCCTACACACACCAGTCCCCCCCTACACACACCAGTCCCCCCCCCTACACACACCAGTCCCCCCCCTACACACACCAGTCCCCCCCCCCTACACACACCAGTCCCCCCCCCTACACACACCAGTCCCCCCCCTACACACACCAGTCCCCCCCCTACACACACCAGTCCCCCCCCTACACACACCAGTCCCCCCCCTACACACACCAGTCCCCCCCCCTACACACACCAGTCCCCCCCCTACACACACCAGTCCCCCCCTACACACACCAGTCCCCCCCTACACACACCAGTCCCCCCCCCTACACACACCAGTCCCCCCCCCTACACACACCAGTCCCCCCCCTACACACACCAGTCCCCCCCCCTACACACACCAGTCCCCCCCCTACACACACCAGTCCCCCCCCCCTACACACACCAGTCCCCCCCCTACACACACCAGTCCCCCCCCTACACACACCAGTCCCCCCCCTACACACACCAGTCCCCCCCCTTACACACACCAGTCCCCCCCCCTACACACACCAGTCCCCCCCCCTACACACACCAGTCCCCCCCTACACACACCAGTCCCCCCCCTACACACACCAGTCCCCCCCCCTACACACACCAGTCCCCCCCCTACACACACCAGTCCCCCCCTACACACACCAGTCCCCCCCCCCTACACACACCAGTCCCCCCCCTACACACACCAGTCCCCCCCCTACACACACCAGTCCCCCCCCCCTACACACACAGTCCCCCCCCCCTACACACACCAGTCCCCCCCCCTACACACACCAGTCCCCCCCCCTACACACACCAGTCCCCCCCCTACACACACCAGTCCCCCCCCTACACACACCAGTCCCCCCCCCCCTACACACACCAGTCCCCCCCCTACACACACCAGTCCCACCCCCTACACACACCAGTCCCCCCCTACACACACCAGTCCCCCCCCTACACACACCAGTCCCCCCCCTACACACACCAGTCCCCCCCCCTACACACACCAGTCCCCCCCCTACACACACAGTCCCCCCCTACACACACCAGTCCCCCCCCTACACACACCAGTCCCCCCCCTACACACACCAGTCCCCCCCCTACACACACCAGTCCCCCCCCTACACACACCAGTCCCCCCCTACACACACCAGTCCCCCCCCTACACACACCAGTCCCCCCCCCCCTACACACACCAGTCCCCCCCCTACACACACCAGTCCACCCCCCTACACACACAGTCCCCCCCCTACACACACCAGTCCCCCCCCTACACACACCAGTCCCCCCCCCCTACACACACCAGTCCCCCCCCTACACACACCAGTCCCCCCCCCTACACACACCAGTCCCCCCCCTACACACACCAGTCCCCCCCCTACACACACCAGTCCCCCCCCTACACACACCAGTCCCCCCCCCTACACACACCAGTCCCCCCCCTACACACACCAGTCCCCCCCCCTACACACACCAGTCCCCCCCCCCTACACACACCAGTCCCCCCCCCTACACACACCAGTCCCCCCCCCTACACACACCAGTCCCCCCCCCTACACACACCAGTCCCCCCCCCCTACACACACCAGTCCCCCCCCTACACACACCAGTCCCCCCCTACACACACCAGTCCCCCCCCCCTACACACACCAGTCCCCCCCCCTACACACACCAGTCCCCCCCTACACACACCAGTCCCCCCCCTACACACACCAGTCCCCCCCCCTACACACACCAGTCCCCCCCCTACACACACCAGTCCCCCCCCTACACACACCAGTCCCCCCCTACACACACACCAGTCCCCCCCCCTACACACACCAGTCCCCCCCCCTACACACACACCAGTCCCCCCCCCTACACACACCAGTCCCCCCCCTACACACACCAGTCCCCCCCCTACACACACCAGTCCCCCCCCTACACACACCAGTCCCCCCCTACACACACCAGTCCCCCCCTACACACACCAGTCCCCCCCCCTACACACACCAGTCCCCCCCTACACACACCAGTCCCCCCCCTACACACACCAGTCCCCCCCTACACACACCAGTCCCCCCCCCTACACACACCAGTCCCCCCCCTACACACACCAGTCCCCCCCCCTACACACACCAGTCCCCCCCCCCTACACACACCAGTCCCCCCCCCCTACACACACCAGTCCCCCCCCCTACACACACCAGTCCCCCCCCCTACACACACCAGTCCCCCCCCTACACACACCAGTCCCCCCCCTACACACACCAGTCCCCCCCCTACACACACCAGTCCCCCCCCTACACACACCAGTCCCCCCCTACACACACCAGTCCCCCCCCCCTACACACACCAGTCCCCCCCTACACACACCAGTCCCCCCTACACACACTAGTCCCCCCCCCTACACACACCAGTCCCCACCCCCCTACACACACCAGTCCCCCCCCTACACACACCAGTCCCCCCCTACACACACCAGTCCCCCCCCTACACACACCAGTCCCCCCCCTACACACACCAGTCCCCCCCTACACACACCAGTCCCCCCCCTACACACACCAGTCCCCCCCCTACACACACCAGTCCCCCCCCTACACACACCAGTCCCCCCCCTACACACACCAGTCCCCCCCCCCTACACACACCAGTCCCCCCCCTACACACACCAGTCCCCCCCCCTACACACACCAGTCCCCCCCCTACACACACCAGTCCCCCCCTACACACACCAGTCCCCCCCCTACACACACCAGTCCCCCCCCTACACACACCAGTCCCCCCTACACACACCAGTCCCCCCCTACACACACCAGTCCCCCCCCTACACACACCAGTCCCCCCCCTACACACACCAGTCCCCCCCCTACACACACCAGTCCCCCCCCCTACACACACCAGTCCCCCCCCCTACACACACCAGTCCCCCCCTACACACACCAGTCCCCCCCTACACACACCAGTCCCCCCCCTACACACACCAGTCCCCCCCCTACACACACCAGTCCCCCCCCTACACACACCAGTCCCCCCCCTACACACACCAGTCCCTCCCCCCCTACACACACCAGTCCCCCCCCTACACACACCAGTCCCCCCCCTACACACACCAGTCCCCCCCCTACACACACCAGTCCCCCCTACACACACCAGTCCCCCCCTACACACACCAGTCCCCCCCCTACACACACCAGTCCCCCCCCCTACACACACCAGTCCCCCCCCTACACACACCAGTCCCCCCCCTACACACACCAGTCCCCCCCCTACACAGCACCAGTCCCCCCCCCTACACACACCAGTCCCCCCCTACACACACCAGTCCCCTCCCCTACACACACCAGTCCCCCCCCCTACACACACCAGTCCCCCCCCTACACACACCAGTCCCCCCCCCTACACACACCAGTCCCCCCCCTACACACACCAGTCCCCCCCTACACACACCAGTCCCCCCCTACACACACCAGTCCCCCCCCTACACACACCAGTCCCCCCCTACACACACCAGTCCCCCCCCTACACACACCAGTCCCCCCCCCTACACACACCAGTCCCCCCACACACACCAGTCCCCCCCCCTACACACACCAGTCCCCCCCTACACACACCAGTCCCCCCTACACACACCAGTCCCCCCCCCTACACACACACCAGTCCTCCCCCCTACACACACCAGTCCCCCCCCTACACACACCAGTCCCCCCCCCTACACACACCAGTCCCCCCCCTACACACACCAGTCCCCCCCCCTACACACACCAGTCCCCCCCTACACACACCAGTCCCCCCCCTACACACACCAGTCCCCCCCTACACACACCAGTCCCCCCCCCTACACACACCAGTCCCCCCACACACACCAGTCCCCCCCCTACACACACCAGTCCCCCCCTACACACACCAGTCCCCCCTACACACACCAGTCCCCCCCCTACACACACCAGTCCCTCCCCCCTACACACACCAGTCCCCCCACTACACACACCAGTCCCCCCCCTACACACACCAGTCCCCCCCCCTACACACACCAGTCCCCCCCTCCCCTACACACACCAGTCCCCCCCTACACACACCAGTCCCCCCCCTACACACACCAGTCCCCCCCCCTACACACACCAGTCCCCCCCTACACACACCAGTCCCCCCCCCTACACACACCAGTCCCCCCCTACACACACCAGTCCCCCCCCTACACACACCAGTCCCCCCCCTACACACACCAGTCCCCCCCTACACACACCAGTCCCCCCCCTACACACACCAGTCCCCCCCCTACACACACCAGTCCCCCCCCCCTACACACACCAGTCCCCCCCCCTACACACACCAGTCCCCCCCCCCCTACACACACCAGTCCCCCCCCCTACACACACCAGTCCCCCCCCTACACACACCAGTCCCCCCCTACACACACCAGTCCCCCCCCTACACACACCAGTCCCCCCCCTACACACACCAGTCCCCCCCCTACACACACAGTCCCCCCTACACACACCAGTCCCCCCCTACACACACCAGTCCCCCCCCTACACACACCAGTCCCCCCCCCTACACACACCAGTCCCCCCCCTACACACACCAGTCCCCCCCCTACACACACTAGTCCCCCCCCTACACACACCAGTCCCCCCCCCCTACACACACCAGTCCCCCCCCTACACACACCAGTCCCCCCCTACACACACCAGTCCCCCCCCTACACACACCAGTCCCCCCCCTACACACACCAGTCCCCCCCCCTACACACACCAGTCCCCCCCTACACACACCAGTCCCCCCCTACACACACCAGTCCCCACCCCCCTACACACACCAGTCCCCCCCTACACACACCAGTCCCCCCCCCTACACACACCAGTCCCCCCCCTACACACACCAGTCCCCCCCCTACACACACCAGTCCCCCCCCTACACACACCAGTCCCCCCCTACACACACCAGTCCCCCCCCTACACACACCAGTCCCCCCCTACACACACCAGTCCCCCCCTACACACACCAGTCCCCCCCTACACACACCAGTCCCCCCCCTACACACACCAGTCCCCCCCCCTACACACACCAGTCCCCCCCCCCTACACACACCAGTCCCCCCCCCCCTACACACACCAGTCCCCCCCCCTACACACACCAGTCCCCCCCTACACACACCAGTCCCCCCTACACACACCAGTCCCCCCCCTACACACACCAGTCCCCCCCCCTACACACACCAGTCCCCCCCCTACACACACCAGTCCCCCCCCTACACACACCAGTCCCCCCCCCTACACACACCAGTCCCCCCCTACACACACCAGTCCCCCCCCTACACACACCAGTCCCCCCCCTACACACACCAGTCCCCCCCTACACACACCAGTCCCCCCCCCTACACACACCAGTCCCCCCCTACACACACCAGTCCCCCCCCCCTACACACACCAGTCCCCCCCCTACACACACCAGTCCCCCCCCTACACACACCAGTCCCACCCCCCCTACACACACCAGTCCCCCCCCTACACACACCAGTCCCCCCCCTACACACACCAGTCCCCCCCCTACACACACCAGTCCCCCCCCTACACACACCAGTCCCCCCCTACACACACCAGTCCCCCCCCCTACACACACCAGTCCCCCCCCCTACACACACCAGTCCCCCCCTACACACACCAGTCCCCCCCCTACACACACCAGTCCCCCCCTACACACACCAGTCCCCCCCCTACACACACCAGTCCCCCCCTACACACACCAGTCCCCCCCCCTACACACACCAGTCCCCCCACACACACCAGTCCCCCCCCTACACACACCAGTCCCCCCCTACACACACCAGTCCCCCCCTACACACACCAGTCCCCCCCCCCTACACACACCAGTCCCTCCCCCCCTACACACACCAGTCCCCCCCTACACACACAGTCCCCCCCCTACACACACCAGTCCCCCCCCTACACACACCAGTCCCCCCCCCTACACACACCAGTCCCCCCCCTACACACACCAGTCCCCCCCCCTACACACACAGTCCCCCCCTACACACACCAGTCCCCCCCTACACACACCAGTCCCCCCTACACACACCAGTCCCCCCCCTACACACACCAGTCCCCCCCCTACACACACCAGTCCCCCCCCTACACACACCAGTCCCCCCCCCTACACACACCAGTCCCTCCCCCCTACACACACCAGTCCCCCCCTACACACACCAGTCCCCCCCAACACACACCAGTCCCCCCCTACACACACAGTCCCCCCCCTCCCCTACACACACCAGTCCCCCCCCTACACACACCAGTCCCCCCCCCTACACACACCAGTCCCCCCCCTACACACACCAGTCCCCCCCCCTACACACACCAGTCCCCCCCCCCTACACACACCAGTCCCCCCCTACACACACCAGTCCCCCCCTACACACACCAGTCCCCCCCTACACACACCAGTCCCCCCCTACACACACCAGTCCCCCCCTACACACACCAGTCCCCCCCCCTACACACACCAGTCCCCCCCCTACACACACCAGTCCCCCCCCCTACACACACCAGTCCCCCCCCCTACACACACCAGTCCCCCCCCCTACACACACCAGTCCCCCCCCCTACACACACCAGTCCCCCCCTACACACACCAGTCCCCCCCCCTACACACACCAGTCCCCCCCTACACACACCAGTCCCCCCCCCTACACACACCAGTCCCCCCCCTACACACACCAGTCCCCCCCCCTACACACACCAGTCCCCCCCCTACACACACCAGTCCCCCCCCCCTACACACACCAGTCCCCCCTACACACACCAGTCCCCCCCCTACACACACCAGTCCCCCCCCTACACACACCAGTCCCCCCCTACACACACCAGTCCCCCCCCCTACACACACCAGTCCCCCCCCCTACACACACCAGTCCCCCCCCCTACACACACCAGTCCCCCCCTACACACACCAGTCCCCCCCTACACACACCAGTCCCCCCCCTACACACACCAGTCCCCCCCTACACACACCAGTCCCCCCCCCTACACACACCAGTCCCCCCCCCTACACACACCAGTCCCCCCCTACACACACCAGTCCCCCCCCTACACACACCAGTCCCCCCCCCTACACACACCAGTCCCCCCCCTACACACACCAGTCCCTCCCCCCCCTACACACACCAGTCCCCCCCTACACACACCAGTCCCCCCCCCTACACACACCAGTCCCCCCCCCTACACACACCAGTCCCCCCCCTACACACACCAGTCCCCCCCTACACACACCAGTCCCCCCCCTACACACACCAGTCCCCCCCCTACACACACCAGTCCCCCCCCCTACACACACCAGTCCCCCCCCTACACACACCAGTCCCCCCCCCTACACACACCAGTCCCCCCCCCTACACACACAGTCCCCCCCCCCTACACACACCAGTCCCCCCCCTACACACACCAGTCCCTCCCCCCCTACACACACCAGTCCCCCCCCTACACACACCACCAGTCCCCCCCCTACACACACCAGTCCCCCCCCCTACACACACCAGTCCCCCCCCTACACACACCAGTCCCCCCCCTACACACACCAGTCCCCCCCCTACACACACCAGTCCCCCCCTACACACACCAGTCCCCCCCCTACACACACCAGTCCCCCCCCCTACACACACCAGTCCCCCCCCTACACACACCAGTCCCCCCCCCCTACACACACCAGTCCCCCCCTACACACACCAGTCCCCCCCCCTACACACACCAGTCCCCCCCCTACACACACCAGTCCCCCCCCTACACACACCAGTCCCCCCCCTACACACACCAGTCCCCCCCCTACACACACCAGTCCCCCCCTACACACACCAGTCCCCCCCCCCTACACACACCAGTCCCCCCCCCTACACACACCAGTCCCCCCCCTACACACACCAGTCCCCCCCTACACACACCAGTCCCCCCCCTACACACACCAGTCCCCCCCCCTACACACACCAGTCCCCCCCCTACACACACCAGTCCCCCCCCTACACACACCAGTCCCCCCCTACACACACCAGTCCCCCCCCCTACACACACCAGTCCCCCCCCTACACACACCAGTCCCCCCCCCTACACACACCAGTCCCCCCCCCTACACACACCAGTCCCCCCCCTACACACACCAGTCCCCCCCCTACACACACCAGTCCCCCCCCCTACACACACCAGTCCCCCCCCTACACACACCAGTCCCCCCCCCCTACACACACCAGTCCCCCCCCTACACACACCAGTCCCCCCCCCTACACACACCAGTCCCCCCCCTACACACACCAGTCCCCCCCCCCTACACACACCAGTCCCCCCCCTACACACACCAGTCCCCCCCCTACACACACCAGTCCCCCCCCTACACACACCAGTCCCCCCCCTACACACACCAGTCCCCCCCCTACACACACCAGTCCCCCCCCTACACACACCAGTCCCCCCCCCCTACACACACCAGTCCCCCCCCTACACACACCAGTCCCCCCCCCTACACACACCAGTCCCCCCCTACACACACCAGTCCCCCCCCCTACACACACCAGTCCCCCCCCTACACACACCAGTCCCCCCCCTACACACACCAGTCCCCCCCTACACACACCAGTCCCCCCTACCCACACACCACCCAGTCCCCCCCCTACACACACCAGTCCCCCCCCCTACACACACCAGTCCCCCCCCTACACACACCAGTCCCCCCCCTACACACACCAGTCCCCCCCCCTACACACACCAGTCCCCCCCCTACACACACCAGTCCCCCCCCCTACACACACCAGTCCCCCCCCTACACACACCAGTCCCCCCCCTACACACACCAGTCCCCCCCCTACACACACCAGTCCCCCCCCTACACACACCAGTCCCCCCCCCCTACACACACCAGTCCCCCCCCTACACACACCAGTCCCCCCCCCCTACACACACCAGTCCCCCCCCCTACACACACCAGTCCCCCCCCCTACACACACCCAGTCCCCCCCCTACACACACCAGTCCCCCCCCTACACACACCAGTCCCCCCCCCTACACACACCAGTCCCCCCCCTACACACACCAGTCCCCCCCCTACACACACCAGTCCCCCCCCCTACACACACCAGTCCCCCCCCTACACACACCAGTCCCCCCCCTACACACACCAGTCCCCCCCTACACACACCAGTCCCCCCCCTACACACACCAGTCCCCCCCCTACACACACCAGTCCCCCCCCTACACACACCAGTCCCCCCCCCTACACACACCAGTCCCCCCCCCCTACACACACCAGTCCCCCCCCCCCCTACACACACCAGTCCCCCCCCCTACACACACCAGTCCCCCCCCTACACACACCAGTCCCCCCCCCTACACACACCAGTCCCCCCCTACACACACCAGTCCCCCCCCCTACACACACCAGTCCCCCCCCCTACACACACCAGTCCCCCCCTACACACACCAGTCCCCCCCCCTACACACACCAGTCCCCCCCCCTACACACACCAGTCCCCCCCCCCTACACACACCAGTCCCCCCCCTACACACACCAGTCCCCCCCCTACACACACCAGTCCCCCCCCCTACACACACCAGTCCCCCCCCCTACACACACCAGTCCCCCCCCCTACACACACCAGTCCCCCCCCTACACACACCAGTCCCCCCCCTACACACACCAGTCCCCCCCTACACACACCAGTCCCCCCCCTACACACACCAGTCCCCCCCCTACACACACCAGTCCCCCCCTACACACACCAGTCCCCCCCCCTACACACACAGTCCCCCCCCTACACACACCAGTCCCCCCCCCTACACACACCAGTCCCCCCCCTACACACACCAGTCCCCCCCCCCTACACACACCAGTCCCCCCCCTACACACACCAGTCCCCCCCTACACACACCAGTCCCCCCCCCTACACACACCAGTCCCCCCCCTACACACACCAGTCCCCCCCTACACACACCAGTCCCCCCCCCCTACACACACCAGTCCCCCCCCTACACACACCAGTCCCCCCCCTACACACACCAGTCCCCCCCCCTACACACACCAGTCCCCCCCCTACACACACCAGTCCCCCCCTACACACACCAGTCCCCCCCCCTACACACACCAGTCCCCCCCCTACACACACCAGTCCCCCCCCCCTACACACACCAGTCCCCCCCCCTACACACACCAGTCCCCCCCCTACACACACCAGTCCCCCCCCCTACACACACCAGTCCCCCCCCTACACACACCAGTCCCCCCCCTACACACACCAGTCCCCCCCTACACACACCAGTCCCTCCCCCCTACACACACCAGTCCCCCCCCTACACACACCAGTCCCCCCCCTACACACACCAGTCCCCCCCTACACACACCAGTCCCCCCCCCCTACACACACCAGTCCCCCCCCCTACACACACCAGTCCCTCCCCCTACACACACCAGTCCCCCCCTACACACACCAGTCCCCCCCCTACACACACCAGTCCCCCCCCCTACACACACCAGTCCCCTCCCCTACACACACCAGTCCACCCCCCTACACACACCAGTCCCCCCCCCTACACACACCAGTCCACCCCCCTACACACACCAGTCCCCCCCCCTACACACACCAGTCCACCCCCCCTACACACACCAGTCCCCCCCTACACACACCAGTCCCCTCCCCTACACACACCAGTCCCCCCCCCTACACACACCAGTCCCCCCTACACACACCAGTCCCCCCCTACACACACCAGTCCCCCCCCCTACACACACCAGTCCCCCCCCTACACACACCAGTCCCCCCCCTACACACACCAGTCCCCCCCCTCCCACACACCAGTCCCCCCCCTACACACACCAGTCCCCCCCT
The DNA here is from genome assembly GCF_964263955.1 of Coregonus lavaretus. Taxonomy (NCBI): domain Eukaryota; kingdom Metazoa; phylum Chordata; class Actinopteri; order Salmoniformes; family Salmonidae; genus Coregonus; species Coregonus lavaretus. Next base: position 12,169 of record NW_028166702.1, read on the forward strand.
ACACACACCAGTCCCCCCCCTACACACACAGTCCCCCCCTACACACACCAGTCCCCCCCCCTACACACACCAGTCCCCCCCTCCCCTACACACACCAGTCCCCCCCTACACACCAGTCCCCCCCTACACACACCAGTCCCCCCCCTACACACACCAGTCCCCCCCCCTACACACACCAGTCCCCCCCTACACACACCAGTCCCCCCCCCTACACACACCAGTCCCCCCCCTACACACACCAGTCCCCCCCCCTACACACACCAGTCCCCCCCCTACACACACCAGTCCCCCCCCTACACACACCAGTCCCCCCCCTACACACACCAGTCCCCCCCCTACACACACCAGTCCCCCCCTACACACACCAGTCCCCCCCCCTACACACACCAGTCCCCCCCCCCCTACACACACCAGTCCCCCCCCTACACACACCAGTCCCCCCCCCTACACACACCAGTCCCCCCCTACACACACCAGTCCCCCCCCTACACACACCAGTCCCCCCCCCTACACACACCAGTCCCCCCCCCTACACACACCAGTCCCCCCCCCTACACACACCAGTCCCCCCCCCTACACACACCAGTCCCCCCCTACACACACCAGTCCCCCCCTACACACTCCAGTCCCCCCCTACACACACCAGTCCCCCCCCTCTACACACACCAGTCCCCCCCCCTACACACACCAGTCCCCCCCCCCTACACACACCAGTCCCCCCCCTACACACACCAGTCCCCCCCCCTACACACACCAGTCCCCCCCCTACACACACCAGTCCCCCCCCCTACACACACCAGTCCCCCCCCTACACACACCAGTCCCCCCCCTACACACACCAGTCCCCCCCCCCTACACACACCAGTCCCCCCCTACACACACTAGTCCCCCCCCTACACACACTAGTCCCCCCCCTACACACACCAGTCCCCCCCCCTACACACACCAGTCCCCCCCCTACACACACCAGTCCACCCCCCCTACACACACCAGTCCCCCCCCTACACACACCAGTCCCCCCCCCTACACACACCAGTCCCCCCCCCTACACACACCAGTCCCCCCCCTACACACACCAGTCCCCCCCTACACACACCAGTCCCCCCCCTACACACACCAGTCCCCCCCCTACACACACCAGTCCCCCCCTACACACACCAGTCCCCCCCCCCTACACACACCAGTCCCCCCCCCCCCCTACACACACCAGTCCCCCCCTACACACACTAGTCCCCCCCCTACACACACCAGTCCCCACCCCCCTACACACACCATTCCCCCCCCTACACACACCAGTCCCCCCCTACACACACCAGTCCCCCCCCCTACACACACCAGTCCCCCCCCCTACACACACCAGTCCCCCCCCCTACACACACCAGTCCCCCCCTACACACACTAGTCCCCCCCCTACACACACCAGTCCCCACCCCCCTACACACACCAGTCCCCCCCCCTACACACACCAGCCCCCCCCCCTACACACACCAGTCCCCCCCCCTACACACACCAGTCCCCCCCCCTACACACACCAGTCCCCCCCCTACACACACCAGTCCCCCCCCTACACACACCAGTCCCCCCCTACACACACCAGTCCCCCCCCTACACACACCAGTCCCCCCCTACACACACCAGTCCCCCCCCTACACACACCAGTCCCCCCCTACACACACCAGTCCCCCCCCTACACACACCAGTCCCCCCCCCTACACACACCAGTCCCCCCCCTACACACACCAGTCCCCCCCCTACACACACCAGTCCCCCCCCTACACACACCAGTCCCCCCCCTACACACACCAGTCCCCCCCTACACACACCAGTCCCCCCCCTACACACACCAGTCCCCCCCCTACACACACCAGTCCTCCCCCCCTACACACACCAGTCCCCCCCCTACACACACCAGTCCCCCCCCCTACACACACCAGTCCCTCCCCCTACACACACCAGTCCCCCCCCTACACACACCAGTCCCCCCCCTACACACACCAGTCCCCCCCCTACACACACCAGTCACCCCCCCTACACACACCAGTCCCCCCCCTACACACACCAGTCCCCCCCCCTACACACACCAGTCCACCCCCCCTACACACACCAGTCCCCCCCCTACACACACCAGTCCCCCCCTACACACACCAGTCCCCCCCCTACACACACCAGTCCCCCCCTACACACACCAGTCCCCCCCCTACACACACCAGTCCCTCCCCCCCTACACACACCAGTCCCCCCCTACACACACCAGTCCCCCCCAACACACACCAGTCCCCCCCCCTACACACACCAGTCCCCCCCCTACACACACCAGTCCCCCCCCCTACACACACCAGTCCCCTCCCTACACACACCAGTCCCCCCCCCTACACACACCAGTCCCCCCACACACACCAGTCCCCCCCCTACACACACCAGTCCCCCCCCTACACACACCAGTCCCCCCCTACACACACCAGTCCCCCCCCTACACACACCAGTCCCCCCCCCCTACACACACCAGTCCCCCCCCTACACACACCAGTCCCCCCCAACACACACCAGTCCCCCCCCTACACACACTAGTCCCCCCCTCCCCTACACACACCAGTCCCCCCCTACACACACCAGTCCCCCCCCTACACACACCAGTCCCCCCCCTACACACACCAGTCCCCCCCCTACACACACCAGTCCCCCCACACACACCAGTCCCCCCCCTACACACACCAGTCCCCCCCTACACACACCAGTCCCCCCCCTACACACACCAGTCCCCCCCCCTACACACACCAGTCCCTCCCCCCCTACACACACCAGTCCCCCACTACACACACCAGTCCCCCCCAACACACACCAGTCCCCCCCCTACACACACTAGTCCCCCCCCTCCCCTACACACACCAGTCCCCCCCCTACACACACCAGTCCCCCCCCTACACACACCAGTCCCCCCCCTACACACACCAGTCCCCCCCCCTACACACACCAGTCCCCCCCCCCTACACACACCAGTCCCCCCCTACACACACCAGTCCCCCCCTACACACACCAGTCCCCCCCCTACACACACCAGTCCCCCCCTACACACACCAGTCCCCCCCCTACACACACCAGTCCCCCCCCTACACACACCAGTCCCCCCCCTACACACACCTAGTCCCCACCCCCCTACACACACCAGTCCCCACCCCCCTACACACACCAGTCCCCCCCCCTACACACACCAGTCCCCCCCCTACACACACCAGTCCCCCCCCTACACACACCAGTTCCCCCCCTACACACACCAGTCCCCCCCCTACACACACCAGTCCCCCCCCTACACACACCAGTCCCCCCCCCTACACACACCAGTCCCCCTCCCTACACACACCAGTCCCCCCCCCTACACACACCAGTCCCCCCCCCCTACACACACCAGTCCCCCCTACACACACCAGTCCCCCCCCCTACACACACCAGTCCCCCCCCTACACACACCAGTCCCCCCCTACACACACCAGTCCCCCCCCTACACACACCAGTCCCCCCCTACACACACCAGTCCCCCCCCTACACACACTAGTCCCCCCCCCTACACACACCAGTCCCCACCCCCCTACACACACCAGTCCCCCCCCTACACACACCAGTCCCCTCCCCTACACACACCAGTCCCCCCCCTACACACACCAGTCCCCCCCCCCTACACACACCAGTTCCCCCCCTACACACACCAGTCCCCCCCCCCTACACACACCAGTCCCCCCCCCTACACACACCAGTCCCCCCCTACACACACCAGTCCCCCCCCCTACACACACCCAGTCCCCCCTACACACACCAGTCCCCCCCCCTACACACACCAGTCCCCCCACACACACCAGTCTCCCCCCTACACACACCAGTCCCCCCCTACACACACCAGTCCCCCCCTACACACACCAGTCCCCCCCCCTACACACACCAGTCCCTCCCCCCCTACACACACCAGTCCCCCCACTACACACACCAGTCCCCCCCAACACACACCAGTCCCCCCCCTACACACACTAGTCCCCCCCCTCCCCTACACACCAGTCCCCCCCTACACACACCAGTCCCCCCCCTACACACACCAGTCCCCCCCTACACACACCAGTCCCCCCCTACACACACCAGTCCCCCCCTACACACACCAGTCCCCCCCCCTACACACACCAGTCCCCCCCCTACACACACCAGTCCCTCCCCCCCCTACACACACCAGTCCCCTCCCCTACACACACCAGTCCACCCCCCTACACACACCAGTCCCCCCCCCCTACACACACCAGTCCACCCCCCCTACACACACCAGTCCACCCCCCCTATACACACCAGTCCCCCCCCCTACACACACCAGTCCCCCCCTAAACACACCAGTCCCCTCCCCTACACACACCAGTCCCCCCCTACACACACCAGTCCCCCCCCTACACACACCAGTCCCCCCCCCCTACACACACCAGTCCCCCCCCTACACACACCAGTCCCCCCCCCCCTACACACACCAGTCCCCCCTACACACACCAGTCCCCCCCTACACACACCAGTCCCCCCCTACACACACCAGTCCCCCCCTACACACACCAGTCCCCCCCCTACACACACCAGTCCCCCCCCTACACACACCAGTCCCCCCCTACACACACTAGTCCCCCCCTCTACACACACCAGTCCCCACCCCCCTACACACACCAGTCCCCCCCCTACACACACCAGTCCCCCCCCTACACACACCAGTCCCCCCCTACACACACCAGTCCCCCCCCCCTACACACACCAGTTCCCCCCCTACACACACCAGTCCAGGCCCCCCCTACACACACCAGTCCCCCCCCTACACACACCAGTCCCCCCCCCTACACACACCAGTCCCCCCCTACACACACCAGTCCCCCCCCCTACACACACCAGTCCCCCCACACACACCAGTCCCCCCCCTACACACACCAGTCCCCCCCTACACACACCAGTCCCCCCCTACACACACCAGTCCCCCCCTACACACACCAGTCCCTCCCCCCCTACACACACCAGTCCCCCCCTACACACACCAGTCCCCCCCTACACACACCAGTCCCCCCCTACACACACCAGTCCCCCCCTACACACACCAGTCCCCCCCCCCTCCTACACACACCAGTCCCCCCTACACACACCAGTCCCCCCCCCATACACACACCAGTACCCCCCCTACACACACCAGTCCCCCCCCCCTACACACACCAGTCCCCCCCCTACACACACCAGTCCCCCCACTACACACACCAGTCCCCCCCAACACACACCAGTCCCCCCCTACACACACTAGTCCCCCCCTCCCCTACACACCAGTCCCCCCTACACACACCAGTCCCCCCCCCTACACACACCAGTCCCCCCCTACACACACCAGTCCCCCCCTACACACACCAGTCACCCCCCCTACACACACCAGTCCCCCCCCCTACACACACCAGTCCCCCCCCTACACACACCAGTCCCTCCCCCCCCTACACACACCAGTCCCCTCCCCTACACACACCAGTCCACCCCCCTACACACACCAGTCCCCCCCCCCTACACACACCAGTCCACCCCCCCTACACACACCAGTCCACCCCCCCTATACACACCAGTCCCCCCCCTACACACACCAGTCCCCCCCTAAACACACCAGTCCCCTCCCCTACACACACCAGTCCCCCCTACACACACCAGTCCCCCCCCTACACACACCAGTCCCCCCCCCTACACACACCAGTCCCCCCCCTACACACACCAGTCCCCCCCCCCTACACACACCAGTCCCCCCTACACACACCAGTCCCCCCTACACACACCAGTCCCCCCCCTACACACACCAGTCCCCCCCTACACACACCAGTCCCCCCCCTACACACACCAGTCCCCCCCCTACACACACCAGTCCCCCCCCTACACACACTAGTCCCCCCCCTACACACACCAGTCCCCACCCCCCTACACACACCAGTCCCCCCCTACACACACCAGTCCCCCCCCCTACACACACCAGTCCCCCCCTACACACACCAGTCCCCCCCCCCTACACACACCAGTTCCCCCCCTACACACACCAGTCCCCCCCCTACACACACCAGTCCCCCCCTACACACACCAGTCCCCCCCCCTACACACACCAGTCCCCCCTACACACACCAGTCCCCCCCCCTACACACACCAGTCCCCCCACACACACCAGTCCCCCCCTACACACACCAGTCCCCCCCTACACACACCAGTCCCCCCCTACACACACCAGTCCCCCCCCCTACACACACCAGTCCCTCCCCCCCTACACACACCAGTCCCCCCCTACACACACCAGTCCCCCCTACACACACCAGTCCCCCCCTACACACACCAGTCCCCCCCTACACACACCAGTCCCCCCCCCCTCCTACACACACCAGTCCCCCCCTACACACACCAGTCCCCCCCCCTACACACACCAGTTCCCCCCCCACACACACCAGTCCCCCCCCCTACACACACCAGTCCCCCCCCTACACACACCAGTCCCCCCCCTACACACACCAGTCCCCCCCTACACACACCAGTCCCCCCCTACACACACCAGTCCCCCCCCTACACACACCAGTCCCCCCCTACACACACCAGTCCCCCCCCTACACACACCAGTCCCCCCCTACACACACCAGTCCCCCCTACACACACAGTCCCCCCCCCTACACACACCAGTCCCTCCCCCCCTACACACACCAGTCCCCCCCCTACACACACCAGTCCCCCCCCTACACACACCAGTCCCTCCCCCCCTACACACACCAGTCCCCTCCCCTACACACACCAGTCCACCCCCCCTACACACACCAGTCCCCCCCCCCCTACACACACCAGTCCACCCCCCCTACACACACCAGGCCACCCCCCCTACACACACCAGTCCCCCCCCTACACACACCAGTCCCCCCTACACACACCAGTCCCCTCCCCTACACACACCAGTCCCCCCCCTACACACACCAGTCCCCCCCCTACACACACCAGTCCCCCCCCTACACACACCAGTCCCCCCCTACACACACCAGTCCCCCCCTACACACACCAGTCCCCCTACACACACCAGTCCCCCCCCCTACACACACCAGTCCCCCCCTACACACACCAGTCCCCCCCCTACACACACCAGTCCCCCCCTCCCCTACACACCAGTCCCCCCCCTACACACACCAGTCCCCCCCCTACACACACCAGTCCCCCCCTACACACACCAGTCCCCCCCTACACACACTAGTCCCCCCCCCTACACACACCAGTCCCCACCCCCCTACACACACCAGTCCCCCCCCTACACACACCAGTCCCCCCCCCCCTACACACACCAGTCCCCCCCCCTACACACACCAGTTCCCCCCCACACACACCAGTCCCCCCCCCTACACACACCAGTTCCCCCCCCTACACACACCAGTCCCCCCCCCTACACACACCAGTCCCCCCCCTACACACACCAGTCCCCCCCCTACACACAGCAGTCCCCCCCTACACACACCAGTCCCCCCCTACACACACCAGTCCCCCCCTACACACACCAGTCCCCCCCTACACACACCAGTCCCCCCCTACACACACCAGTCCCCCCCCCTACACACACCAGTCCCTCCCCCCCTACACACACCAGTCCCCCCCTACACACACCAGTCCCCCCCCTACACACACCAGTCCCCCCCCTACACACACTAGTCCCCCCCCCCTACACACACCAGTCCCCACCCCCCTACACACACCAGTCCCCCCCTACACACACCAGTCCCCCCCCCTACACACACCAGTCCCCCCCCTACACACACCAGTCCCCCCCTCTACACACACCAGTTCCCCCCCCTACACACACCAGTCCCCCCCCCTACACACACCAGTCCCCCCCCTACACACACCAGTCCCCCCCCCACACACACCAGTCCCCCCCTACACACACCAGTCCCCCCCCTACACACACCAGTCCCCCCCTACACACACTAGCCCCCCCCCCTACACACACCAGTCCCCCCCTACACACACCAGTCCCCCCCTACACACACCAGTCCCTACCCCCCTACACACACCAGTCCCCCCCTACACACACCAGTCCCCCCCCTACACACACCAGTCCCTCCCCCCCCTACACACACCAGTCCCCTCCCCTAAACACACCAGTCCACCCCCCCTACACACACCAGTCCCCCCCCCTACACACACAAGTCCACCCCCCCTACACACACCAGTCCACCCCCCCTACACACACCAGTCCCCCCCCCTACACACACCAGTCCCCCCCTACAAACACCAGTCCCCTCCCCTACACACACCAGTCCCCCCCCCCCTACACACACCAGTCCCCCCCCTACACACACCAGTCCCCCCCTACACACACCAGTCCCCCCCTACACACACCAGTCCCCCCCTACACACACCAGTCCCCCCCCTACACACACCAGTCCCCCCCCTCCCCTACACACCAGTCCCCCCCCTACACACACCAGTCCCCCCCCTACACACACCAGTCCCCCCCTACACACACCAGTCCCCCCCCTACACACACCAGTCCACCCCCCCTACACACACAAGTCCCCCCCTCCCCTACACACACCAGTCCCCCCCTACACACCAGTCCACCCCTACACACACCAGTCCCCCCCTACACACACCAGTCCCCCCCCCTACACACACCAGTCCCTCCCCCCCTACACACACCAGTCCCCCCCCTACACACACCAGTCCCCCCCCCTACACACACCAGTCCCTCCCCCCCCTACACACACCAGTCCCCTCCCCTACACACACCAGTCCACCCCCCCTACACACACCAGTCCCCCCCCCCTACACACACCAGTCCCCCCCCCCCTACACACACCAGTCCACCCCCCCTACACACACCAGTCCACCCCCCCTACACACACCAGTCCCCCCCCCTACACACACCAGTCCCCCCCTACACACACCAGTCCCCTCCCCTACACACACCAGTCCCCCCCCCTACACACACCAGTCCCCCCCCTACACACACCAGTCCCCCCCTACACATACCAGTCCCCCCCTACACACACCAGTCCCCCCCTACACACACCAGTCCCCCCTACACACACCAGTCCCCCCCTACACACACCAGTTCCCCCCCTCCCCTACACACCAGTCCCCCCCCTACACACACCAGTCCCCCCCTACACACACCAGTCCCCCCCTACACACACCAGTCCCCCCCCTACACACACTAGTCCCCCCCCCTACACACACCAGTCCCCACCCCCCTACACACACCAGTCCCCCCCCTACACACACCAGTCCCCCCCCCTACACACACCAGTCCCCCCCCTACACACACCAGTCCCCCCCCCTACACACACCAGTTCCCCCCCCTACACACACCAGTCCCCCCCCCCTACACACACCAGTCCCCCCCCCTACACACACCAGTCCCCCCCCTACACACACTAGTCCCTCCCCTACACACACCAGTCCCCACCCCCCTACACACACCAGTCCCCCCCCTACACACACCAGTCCCCCCCCCCTACACACACCAGTCCCCCCCCCTACACACACCAGTCCCCCCCCCTACACACACCAGTTCCCCCCCCTACACACACCAGTCCCCCCCCCCCTACACACACCAGTCCCCCCCTACACACACCAGTCCCCCCCCTACACACACCAGTCCCCCCCTACACACACCAGTCCCCCCCTACACACACCAGTCCCCCCCTACACACACCAGTCCCCCCTACACACACCAGTCCCCCCCTACACACACCAGTCCCTCCCCCCCTACACACACCAGTCCCCCCCCTACACACACCAGTCCCCCCCCTACACACACCAGTCCCCCCCTACACACACTAGTCCCCCCCCCCTACACACACCAGTCCCCCCTACACACACCAGTCCCCCCCCTACACACACCAGTCCCCACCCCCCTACACACACCAGTCCCCACCCCCCTACACACACCAGTCCCCCCCCATACACACACCAGTCCCCCCCCTACACACACTAGTCCCCCCCCCCTACACACACCAGTCCCCACCCCCCTACACACACCAGTCCCCCCCCCTACACACACCAGTCCCCCCCCCTACACACACCAGTCCCCCCCCTACACACACCAGTCCCCCCCCTACACACACCAGTCCCCCCCCCCTACACACACCAGTTCCCCCCCTACACACACCAGTCCCCCCCCCTACACACACCAGTCCCCCCCCTACACACACCAGTCCCCCCCCCACACACACCAGTCCCCCCCTACACACACCAGTCCCCCCCCTACACACACCAGTCCCCCCCTACACACACTAGTCCCCCCCCTACACACACCAGTCCCCCCTACACACACCAGTCCCCCCCTACACACACCAGTCCCCCCCATACACACACCAGTCCCCCCCCTCCTACACACACCAGTCCCCTCCCCTACACACACCAGTCCCCCCCCTACACACACCAGTCCCCCCCTACACACACCAGTCCCCCCCCTACACACACCAGTCCCCCCCTACACACACCAGTCCCCCCCCCTACTACACACACCAGTCCCCCCCCCTACACACACCAGTCCCCCCCTACACACACCAGTCCCCCCCCCCTACACACACCAGTCCCCCCCCCTACACACACCAGTCCCCCCCCTACACACACCAGTCCCCCCCTACACACACCAGTCCCCCCCCCTCCTACACACACCATTCTCCCCCCCCCTACACACACCAGTCCCCCCCTACACACACCCGTTCCCTCCCCTACACACACCAGTCCCCCCCCCTACACACACCAGTCCCCCCCTACACACACCAGTCCCCCCCTACACACACCAGTCCCCCCCCTCCTACACACACCAGTCCCCCCCTACACACACCAGCCCCCCCCCCCTCCTACACACACCAGTCCCCCCCCCTCCCCTACACACACCAGTCCCCCTCCTACACACACCAGTCCCCCCCTACACACACCAGTCCCCCCCCCCACACACACCAGTCCCCCCCTACACACACCAGTCCCCTCCACTACACACACCAGTCCCCTCCCCTACACACACCAGTCCCCCCCCCTCCCCTACACACACCAGTCCCCCCCCACACACACCAGTCCCCCCCCCCTCCTACATAACCAGTCCCCTCCCCTACACACACCAGTCCCCCCCTACACACACCAGTCCCCCCCCCCTCCTACACACACCAGTCCCCCCCCCTACACACACCAGTCCCCTCCCCTACACACACCAGTCCCCCTCCCCTACACATACCAGTCCCCCCCCCTACACACACCAGTCCCCCCCCTACACACACCAGTCCCCCCCCCCTACACACACCAGTCCCCCCCTACACACACCAGTCCCCCCCCTACACACACCAGTCCCCCCCCTACACACACCAGTCCCCCCCCTACACACACCAGTCCCCCCCTACACACACCAGTCCCCCCCCCTACACACACCAGTCCCCCCCCTACACACACCAGTCCCCCCCCTACACACACCAGTCCCCCCCCCCTCCTACACACACCAGTCCCCTCCCCTACACACACCAGTCCCCCCCCCTACACACACCAGTCCCCCCCTACACACACCAGTCCCCCCCCTACACACACCAGTCCCCCCCCTACACACACCAGTCCCCCCCCCCTACACACACCAGTCCCCCCCCCTACACACACCAGTCCCCCCCCCTACACACACCAACCCCCCCCTACACACACCAGTCCCCCCCTACACACACCAGTCCCCCCCCCTACACACACCAGTCCCCCCCCTACACACACCAGTCCCCCCCCCCTCCTACACACACCAGTCCCCTCCCCTACACACACCAGTCCCCCCCCTACACACACCAGTCCCCCCCTACACACACCAGTCCCCCCCCCCTCCTACACACACCAGTTCCCCCCTACACACACCAGTCCTCCCCTACACACACCAGTCCCCCCCTACACACACCAGTCCACCCCCCCTACACACACCAGTCCCCCCCCCTACACACACCAGTCCCCCCCTACACACACCAGTCCTCCCCTACACACACCAGTCCCCCCCTACACACACCAGTCCCCCCCCTACACACACCAGTCCCCCCCTACACACACCAGTCCCCCCCCTACACACACCAGTCCCCCCCTACACACACCAGTCCCCCCCCTACACACACCAGTCGTCCCCCCCTCCTACACACACCAGTCCCCTCCCCTACACACACCAGTCCCCCCCCCTACACACACCAGTCCCCCCCTACACACACCAGTCCCTCCCCTACACACACCAGTCCCCCCCCTACACACACCAGTCCCCCCCTACACACACCAGTCCCCCCCCTTACACACACCAGTCCCCCCCCCCTCCTACACACACCAGTCCCCTCCCCTACACACACCAGTCCCCCCCCCTACACACACCAGTCCCCCCCTACACACACCAGTCCCTCCCCTACACACACCAGTCCCCCCCCTACACACACCAGTCCCCCCCCTACACACACCAGTCCCCCCCCCTACACACACCAGTCCCCCCCCCTACACACACCAGTCCCCCCCCTACACACACCAGTCCCCCCCCCTACACACACCAGTCCCCCCCCCTACACACACCAACCCCCCCCCCTACACACACCAGTCCCCCCCTACACACACCAGTCCCCCCCCTACACACACCAGTCCCCCCCCTACACACACCAGTCCCCCCCCCTACACACACCAGTCCCCCCCCCCTACACACACCAGTCCCCCCCCCCCTCCTACACACACCAGTCCCCTCCCCTACACACACCAGTCCCCCCCCTACACACACCAGTCCCCCCCTACACACACCAGTCCCCCCCCCCTCCTACACACACCAGTCCCCCCCTACACACACCAGTCCTCCCCTACACACACCAGTCCCCCCCTACACACACCAGTCCTCCCCTACACACACCAGTCCCCCCCTACACACACCAGTCCCCCCCTACACACACCAGTCCCCCCCCTACACACACCAGTCCCCCCCTACACACACCAGTCCGCCCCCTACACACACCAGCCCCCCCCCCCCCCCCCCCCCCCCCCTACACACACCAGTCGCCCCCCCCCCTTACACACACCGGTCCCCCCCACACATACCAGTTTGGGGTTCTATATGGACAGGGTTTGGGGTGCTATATAGACAGGGTTTGGGGTTCTATATGGACAGGGTTTGGGGTTCTATATGGACAGGGTTTGGGGTTCTATATGGACAGGGTTTGGGGTTCTATATGGACAGGGTTTGGGGTTCTATATGGACAGGGTTTGGGGTTCTATATGGACAGGGTTTGGGGTTCTCTTTGGACAGGGTTTGGGGTTCTATATGGACAGGGTTTGGGGTTCTCTTTGGACAGGGTTTGGGGTTCTATATGGACAGGGTTTGGGGTTCTATATGGACAGGGTTTGGGGTTCTATATGGACAGGGTTTGGGGTTCTATATGGACAGGGTTTGGGGTTCTCTTTGGACAGGGTTTGGGGTTCTATATGGACAGGGTTTGGGGTTCTATATGGACAGGGTTTGGGGTTCTATATGGACAGGGTTTGGGGTTCTATATGGACAGGGTTTGGGGTTCTATATGGACAGGGTTTGGGGTTCTATATGGACAGGGTTTTGTATTCACAGTTTTGTGACTGTTCTATTGGTTACATTGCGCCAAGCAAGCGCAATGAAGCCCAGTCGAAGTATTTGAAATGATTTTGAATAGTGTTTGAACCCAGGTGTGGACCCTAGCTTCAGGCCGGGCTGTAGCAGGGAATCAATCTAGCTAAGGGCACTTCATATCTGTTACAGGAAGCAGCGACACCAAACCAGACTTCAAATACCGGCTTTAATGTTCCATGTCCTGTCCTTTCCTTCTCAATGTGGGATATGGTGTCAAAGTATTTAAAAAAAGAAGATGAATATCTAGATGAAGATGCTGTTTAAATCAGAGTTAGTCCAAATGGTTTTATAACAGCTAAGGAGAAGTGAACATGCATCCCAAATGGCACCCTATTCCCTACATAGAGCCCCATAGGGCCCTGGTCACAAGTAGTGCACTATACAGGAAATAGGGTGCCATTTGGGACGCTGCCGCCCGTGGTATTGACCTCACATTAGAGGTAAATGGCATGTTGGATAGAGTGATGGAGTGAATCCTGAGCTGACTGAAACCAGACTCATCCCTCCCTCTGGTCCTCATGTTGGATAGAGTGATGGAGTGAATCCTGAGCTGACTGAAACCAGACTCATCCCTCCCTCTGGTCCTCATGTTGGATAGAGTGATGGAGTGAATCCTGAGCTGACTGAAACCAGACTCATCCCTCCCTCTGGTCCTCATGTTGGATAGAGTGATGGAGTGAATCCTGAGCTGACTGAAACCAGACTCATCCCTCCCTCTGGTCCTCATGTTGGATAGAGTGATGGAGTGAATCCTGAGCTGACTGAAACCAGACTCATCCCTCCCTCTGGTCCTCATGTTGGATAGAGTGATGGAGTGAATCCTGAGCTGACTGAAACCAGACTCATCCCTCCCTCTGGTCCTCATGTTGGATAGAGTGATGGAGTGAATCCTGAGCTGACTGAAACCAGACTCATCCCTCCCTATGGTCCTCATGTTGGATAGAGTGATGGAGTGAATCCTGAGCTGACTGAAACCAGACTCATCCCTCCCTCCCTCTCTTTCTCCAGATTGGGTCTCGTCGCATAAGTCAGTGAGACAAGCGCCCTTATTTCTAACACAGAGGGTTGCGTCACAAATGGCACCCTATTCCCCATATAGAGCACTGCTTTTGACCAGAGCCCGTGCCGTTTCAGGACGTTTTCCTTAACGGAAACAATAATCAATATTGGTGCCAGCTTTCACCGAAGGCAACTGGTCAGAGTCTTACCAAACACAAATTCCCCGGACACCACTTGTGTTTGTCGACACAGTGGAGGAAATTGTCAAAGGAAGGGAAAGTCTGAGAAGTCTTGCCAGTTTGTTCTGCAACTGTTGTCTCAGTGAGTCGTGCTATGACTGGATGCATCCCAAATAGAACCCTATCCCCTATGTAGTGCACTACTTTTAATCAGAGCCCTGTGGACCCTGGTCAAAAGTAGTGCACTAAATAGGGAATAGGGTGCTATTTGGGACGCAGATGTTGTCTTCTTATTGTGACTGGCCACATGTTGTCTAGTGCCAGTGTTAAGGAAGAAAGGGGCACTGTCCCAAACGGAACCCTATTCCCTATATAGGGATTCCCATAGGGCTCTGGTCAAAAGTAATGCACTATATATGGAATAAGGGGTGCCGTTTGGGATACGACACAAGGGTTCCTCACACGGCGATGGATCTCCAGAACTAAAAAGGGTAGTGAGTGTTTTGACAGCTCTGTTG
>NW_028166702.1:32500-47500 GCF_964263955.1 Coregonus lavaretus
GTGTAGACTGTGGTAGACTGTGTTAGACTGTGTAGACTGTGTTAGACTGTGTTAGACTGTGTAGACTGTGTTAGACTGTGTAGACTGTGTTAGACTGTGTAGACTGTGTTAGACTGTGTAGACTGTGGTAGACTGTGTTAGACTGTGTAGACTGTGTTAGACTGTGTAGACTATGTTAGACTGTGTAGACTGTGTTAGACTGTGTTAGACTGTGTAGACTGTGTAGACTGTGTAGACTGTGTAGACCGTGTTAGACTGTTTTAGACTGTGTTAGACTGTGTTAGACTGTGTTAGACTGTGTTAGACTGTGTAGACTGTTTTAGACTGTGTTAAACTGTGTAGACTGTGTAGACCGTGTTAGACTGTGTAGACTGTGTTAGACTGTGTAGACTGTGGTAGACTGTGTAGACCGTGTTAGACTGTGTAGACTGTGTTAGACTGTGTAGACTGTGTTAGACTGTGTTAGACTGTGTTAGACTGTGTAGACTGTGTTAGACTGTGTAGACTGTGTTAGACTGTGTTAAACTGTGTAGACTGTGTTAGACTGTGTTAGACTGTGTAGACTGTGTAGACTGTTTTAGACTGTGTAGACTGTGTTAGACTGTGTTAAACTGTGTAGACTGTGTTAGACTGTGTTAGACTGTGTAGACTGTGTTAGACTGTGTTAAACTGTGTAGACTGTGTTAGACTGTGTTAGACTGTGTAGACTGTGTTAGACTGTGTAGACTGTGTAGACTGTGTAGACTGTGTTAGACTGTGTTAGACTGTGTAGACTGTGTTAGACTGTGTAGACTGTGTAGACTGTGTTAGACTGTGTAGACTGTGTAGACTGTGTTAGACTGTGTAGACTGTGTTAGACTGTGTTAGACTGTGTTAGACTGTGTTAGACTGTGTAGACTGTGTTAGACTGTGTTAGACTGTGTAGACTGTGTAGACTGTGTAGACCGTGTTAGACCGTGTTAGATTGTGTTAGACTGTGTAGACTGTGTTAGACTGTGTAGACTGTGTTAGACTGTGTTAGACTGTGTAGACTGTGTAGACTGTGTTGGACTGTGTTAGACTGTGTAGACTGTGTAGACTGTGTAGACTGTGTTAGACTGTGTAGACTGTGTTAGACTGTGTTAGACTGTGTAGACCGTGTTAGACCGTGTTAGACTGTGTAGACTGTGTTAGACTGTGTTAGACTGTGCAGACTGTGTAGACTGTGTTAGACTGTGTTAGACTGTGTAGACTGTGTAAGACTGTGTAAGACTGTGTAGACTGTGTAGACTGTGTAGACTGTGTAGACTGTGTTAGACTGTGTAGACTGTGTTAGACTGTGTAGACTGTGTTAGACTGTGTAAGACTGTGTAGACTGTGTAGACTGTGTTAGACTGTGTAGACTGTGTTAGACTGTGTAGACTGTGTTAGACTGTGTAGACTGTGTTAGACTGTGTTAGACTGTGTTAGACTGTGTAGACTGTGTTAGACTGTGTTAGACTGTGTAGACTGTGTTAGACTGTGTTAGACTGTGTTAGACTGTGTAGACTGTGTAGACTGTGTTAGACTGTGTTAGACTGTGTAGACTGTGTTAGACTGTGTTAGACTGTGTTAGACTGTGTAGACTGTTTTAGACTGTGTAGACTGTGTAGACTGTGTAGACTGTGTTAGACTGTGTTAGACTGTGTAG
This sequence comes from Coregonus lavaretus, assembly GCF_964263955.1. NCBI lineage: Eukaryota > Metazoa > Chordata > Actinopteri > Salmoniformes > Salmonidae > Coregonus > Coregonus lavaretus. The sequence goes on from NW_028166702.1 coordinate 34,170, forward strand.
ACTGTGTAGACTGTGTTAGACTGTGTTAGACTGTGTAGACTGTGTAGACTGTGTTAGACTGTGTTAGACTGTGTTAGACTGTGTAGACTGTGTAGACTGTGTTAGACTGTGTTAGACTGTGTTAGACTGTGTAGAGCCTTTTAGGCACCTAGAGTAGACAATGGATTTAAGAGAAGTGTTCTGTGAAAACAGTGCATTTTATTTGGGTGTCGATGGGTCTTGTGACATTGTGATTACGGTATTCATTCTTGGGAAAGGCTCAACAATACTGAGGCTCTTTAGTGCCTTCTACAGGCAAAACTAAGTGTAACATTCATTATAGCAATGAATGTAGTGTTTGGGGGTAAAGGGTTGCAAGCAGATGAAGCTGAATTAAATTAATGTAGTGTTTGGGGGTAAAGGGTTGCAAGCAGCTGAAGGTGAATTAAAAGGTTGAGGTTCCTGACGTAGATATTCCCCCTCTCCTGTCCTCCTCCGCTCTCCCCCCAGCCCTCTGCTCTCCCAGGTGTCTGAATGGTGGACTGTGTATGAGTCCAGGGGTGTGCATCTGCCCACCTGGTTACTATGGAGACAGCTGCGACAAAGGTACACTCACCTGAAACACGGACACAGTACACATTTCGTAGCCCCGGACAAACACACCTCATTCACCACTGGGGACCAACAAACTCCAATCGAGCTCATTTTTTGTTGTTTTGAAAGTTTTAAAAGTCTCTGAAAAAGGGTTCTATTGATGAAGTTTGGTTACTAGCTACCTTTTTGAATTTGGATCCCGTGACGCGGTTAGCATCAGTTGCTGGGTCCACTACTATCTGTCCAGGGATCCTGCCAACCAAAAGTCTTGAGGAGCTGCTTGGCGTAGCAGCTAGCCTAGCTGCTAACTAGCTATCAAGCTAGCAAGGTTTCCTGAAAGCGTGAACACAGGGCCGCAACGCGTTTAGCCCTTGTGGCTGGGACCGCGGATTGTCCCAGGCTTGTGGCTGTCTAAATCCCTGCTGTCTGTGCTTTGTTCCATCTGCCTTGCGACCTGTCCTGTCTGCGTGGAGTATCAGCGTTAGCCTACGTTGCTACCATGGCTTCCAAAACCAAAGCCGGTGGGGGTACCGTTGAGGACAGTAGTGTCTCTCTTTCACAGGTGAAGAATCTTTTAAAGGAACAAAAAAGATTTATTCAAGCAGTTGTTACAACAACAGGAAAATAGCTTCAAGAGCTTTGTCTAAATACAAAAAAAAAAGAATGGATGATCTGACCAGAGAGGTCCAGGACCTTAAGAACAGTTTTCAGTTCTCCCAAGCGGAGGTGGATGTCCTGAAAGAGACTTGCAGCAATATGACAACAAACTGTAAGTCCACGCGAGATGACATCAGCGCTGTCTGTGAGTCATTATTACAGAAGGCTGGGAAAACATCTAGAGGGTCAATCCAGGAGAAATAACATAGTTGTGGATGGCATACCAGAGTCTTCACATAACTGGGCCGAGTCTGAGGAGAAAGTAAGACAAATGATCACTTAAAAGCTGCAGATGGATCACAGGAAGATTGAGGTGGAGCTCGCCCACAGGTCTGGAAAACCTGTAACCAGCCCAGGTGACAGACCCAGGCCGATAGTGGTCATGTTCCTAAGGTTTAAGGACAAGATGGTTGTTCTGGAGAGAGCCAAGAACTTGAGATGAACAAACATCTTCCTTAACGAGGACTTCTCGTAAGCTGTACGCCAGAGGCGGAAATAACTTATCCCAGCCATGAAAGCTGCCAGAGAGCGTGGGGACTCTGCTTACATCCACTACATCAGGCTCATTGTCCACCCTCCCTCCCAAAAGACTGGGAGGTGTGAGATAGCCTAGCTTCCGGGTCAGTAGCATCAGCCCCACATCACACACACACACACACACATACACACCAACTGACACTCACTGCCTGATTGACTGACTCTATTAGCCGGACAATGTTCTTGTCAACCTGGAAAGGTCGATCTCCCGAGTGGCGCAGTGGTCTAAGACACTGCATCGCAGTGCTAGCTGTGCCACTAGAGATCCTGGTTCGAATCCAGGCTCTGTCGTAGCCGGCCGCGATCGGGAGACCCATGGGGCGGAGCGCAATTGGCCCAGCGTCGTCCAGGGTAGGGGAGGGAATGGCCGGCAGGGATGTAGCTCAGTTGGTAGAGCATGGCGTTTGCAACGCCAGTGTTGTGGGTTTGATTCCCACGGGGGGCCAGTATGAAAAAAAATACAAAAAATAATGTATGCACTCACTAACTGTAAGTCGCTCTGGATAAGAGCTTCTGCTAAATGACTAAAATGTAAAAATGTAAATGTCTAAAAATAGCCCATATGTTATTAATCATATGCACTGTAGCCTTAAAAATAAGGTTTATGAAATCAATAACTGGCAAGAAATCTGATAATGTTCATATATTGGCCATCTCTGAGACTCACTTTGATAATTCCTTTGATGATACAGCAGTAGCAATACAGGGATATAACATTTACCGAAAATACAGGAATGCCTGTGGTGGAGGTGTTGCTGTATATATTCAGAGCCATATTCCTGTAAAGCTTAGAGATGATCTCATGTTCTGGGTGACCTGAATATAGACCGGTTTTCATCAAGCTGTCTGCTCAAGAGGAAGCTGTTCACTGTAACCAGTGCCTGTAATCTGGTTCAGGTTATTAATCAACCTTCCAGGGTGTTTACAAACACTACAGGAACTATATCATCCATGTGTATTGATCACATTTTTACCAATGCTGCAGAACTCTGCTCTAAAGCTGTATCCATACCCTTTGGATGTACCGACCATACACTCTTAGAAAAAAAAGTGCCATCTATAACCTTAAAGGGTTCTTTGGCTGTCTCCATAGGAGAACCATTTTTGGACAATTTTTGGTTGCAGGTAGAACCCTTTTGGGTTCCAAGTAAAACCCTTTCTACAGAGGGTTGTGGTCCTCTGTGGCTCAATTGGTAGAGCATGGCGCTTGTAACGCCAAGGTAGTGGGTTTGATCCCCGGGACCACCCATACGTAAAAATGTATGCACACATGACTGTAAGTCGCTTTGGATAAAAGCGTCTGCTAAATGGCATATTATTTATTTTATATTATTAAAAGGGTTCTACCTGGAACCAAAAAGGGTTCTACCTGGAACCAAAAAGGGTTCTACTTGGAACCAAAAAGGGTTCTACCTGGAACCAAAAAGGGTTCTACCTGGAACCAAAAAGGGTTCTACCTGGAACCAAAAAGGGTTCTCCCATGGGGACAGCCGAAAAACCCATTAAGGTTATAGATAGCACCTTTTTTGGAACCCTTTTTTCTGAGTGTAATATAGTGGCCATATCTAGAAAAGCCCAAGTTCCAAAGGCTCAGTAGCGGTGCGTGGGTAAAATCACCGGGGAAGCAGAGTCAGGGAAAAAAAGTAATATTACAACCTGTTAGTTCATATGCCTTGCCACCGTGATATATAGGCCTAAAGGCCGAGACAATAAGAAGACACAGTGGCAGAATAAATTCAACCACACCTTTGTTTCATCACAAAACCGGAGAGCAACATCTGCCCGGTGAAGTACACAAAACGTGTTGCATGTAACAAACAGTTACGTGACCTACAGCAGGGGTCAAGCAAGGTCATGTTTCCCACATTTTCAGACTACTAAACTATTGATTTGGAACCACGGAGAGTTACCGCAAGTCGCAAAGAAAACAGACGCTGCCTCCACTATTCCAGCACCATTTCAACTTCAACATTTCAATATCATCTCATCACCAATGCTTAGTCTAATACAGTGACAACTAAAAGATACTAAAAACGATTTAGTCCAATCAACGTCAGCTAAATGTGACATGGCTGTCCATGATACTGATTTCTGTGTGTGTGTGTGTGTGTGTGTATGTGTGTGTATGTGTGTGTATGTGTGTGTGTGTGTGTGTGTGTGTGTGTGTATGCTTGCAAGTAGAAAAACATGTTGACTCACTCTACTTGTAGAGAAACGCCAGCAATGCCATCCTCCTCTTTCATGGTGCCTAAACGGTCTATGACTCATACAGTACACGCTTTTAGTTTTTGTTGTCCGAGGCTACCTGGCTAAAACGCTTGCACGCTAGCCTAACTTCCTTTCATGGGCAATGATGCGTCAGGCCAGCTAGTTAGCATTAGCCTGCTACATCTAGCTACATGTTGAACTTCCATCCTCTGGGGCACAATGGATACATTTATGGTTGGATCAGAATTGCCGTTATAATCATTGGCCAGAACGGAGAATTAAGTCAAACCACAAGTCCAAATTCCTATCTCCATCCATGGCTAATTTAGGAAAGGGACCATTTTAGCTAGCTGGCTAGCCACCGGAGGACAACAACACAACGAGATGCAACAATTCCAGTTTGGATTCTGGTGATGTGATTGGTGTGCAGCTAAATCCAAACTGGCTTCCCTTGACACATTTCTTTGGTGCTCCAGGACCGTTCACAGCTGAGCTCACTCAGTTTAGCTCAATGCTGATTGGCTATTATTATTTGATTTTTTTTTTTATCAAGGGAGGCCAAATGCTCGCTGGCTTCACTTGCATTCAATGCTACAGGCAGCAACAATGTCATACTCTTTTTGACCAGACAGCATCAGATAGATGGGCTGCACATACAGAGACAGAGGGGCGCTGTTTCGTTCGCTCGGATGCTTTCTCCGGTGAGATACATTCAGCCTCTAGGCGAATTGAAGGAACATTTATTGAAACACAGAGAGATGAAAGATACATTATTTTGTATGTTTTTTTTCTTGGTCAATTTTTTGGGGAAGCCTGGCTTCCTTTGGCATCCATGAATACACCCCACTGCAAAGGCTGGGCCTAAAATAGTGTATAAGAGATCATACGAAACGTTTCGTACTGATTCCTATGTTGAAGATACCAAAAAAATATATGTTGGTCTGATGGGTGTAATGGGGAGCATCCAGACTCTGCACTTGATGCATTTATGAAATAGTTTCTTCCAGTTATTGATAAGCGTGCACCTATTAAGAAACGGACTGTTTAGAACCGTTAAGGCCCCGTGGATCGATGAGGAATTGAAAAAGATGGATGGTTGAAAGAGACGGGGCAAAATAAGTGGTGAATAAGTCTGGCTGTAAATCTGACTGGCTGACTTACTGTAAATTACTTATGACTCATACAGTACTTACTGTAAATTGAGAATGTGACTAAACTGAACAAAAATATATATTTGTATTATTATGGAACCAAGATAAATGACATAAAATATGATGGAAAAAAAGCTTTGGAATACTTTAAATGAAATGATGGGCAGAAAGAGCTTGAATCAGATGGCTCATTTATCACAAAAACCTTTTGATGTTGCCAATTACTTGAATGATTACTTCATTGGCAAAGTGGGCAAACGTAGGCAGGAAAAACCAACAACAAACTGTGGAGCATAAATCATGTTCATGCATAAAAGACTAATAGTTAAAGAAAAGCATTGTCATTTTGAATTCTGTAAAGTTAGTGTGGGCGAGGTGGTTAAATGATTGGTGTCCATCAATAATGAGAAACCACCTGGTGTTGACGACTTAGATGGAAAGCTTCTGGGGATAGTAGCGGACTATATTGCCGCTCCTATTTGTCATATTATTTTTTTTACATGCGTCTAGAGAACATTGTTTTGTCCTCAAGCTACCCAAGAATGGTAAAGCACCCTTTACTGGTTCTAACAGCCGACCAATCAGCTTGTAAACATTTGGGGGAAAAAACGGTGTTTGGCAAGATACAATGCTATTTCTCTGTGAACAAATTGACAACGAGACTTTCAGCATGCTTATAGAGAAGGGCACTCGACACGTACTGCACTGACACAAAATGACTGATGATTGGTTGAAGTAATAGGATTGTGGGAGCTGTTAGATTTAAGTGCAGCTTTTGATATTATTGACCATAACCTGTTGACAGTGTCTATCTAATAGAACACAGAGGGGTTTCTTTAATGGAATCTTCTCTCATGTTAAACTTGTGATGTACCGCAGGGCAGCTTTTCTTGGCCCTCTACACTATTGTTACTAATGACCTGCCACAGGCACTAAAGTGGTCTTCTGTAGCTCAGCTGGTAGAGCACGGCGCTTGTAACGCCAAGGTAGTGGGTTCGATCCCCGGGACCACCCATGCACAAAAATTTATGCATGCATGACTGTAAGTCGCTTTGGATAAAAGCGTCTGCTAAATGGCATATTATTATTATTATTATATTATTATTATTATTATTATTATTATTATTATTATTATTATTATTATTATTATTATTATAAAGCCTGTGTGTCTATGTATGCTGATGATTCAACCCTATATCCATCAGCAACCACAGCTTGTGAAATCACTGAAACCCTTAACAAAGAGTTGCAGCCTGTTTTGGAATGGACGGCCAGTAGAAACTAAGAGCATTGTATTTGGTACAAATAATTCCCTAAGTTCTAGACCTCGGCTGAATCTGATAATGATTAATGTGGCTGAAGTTGAGGAGACTAAATTACTTGGTGTTACCTTGGATTGTAAACTGTCACGGTCAAAACATATTGATTCAAAAATAATCACGATTTTCGGTTTCAATAATTTTTTTAAACATTAAATACACTATGCATTATGTGATTTGAACACTGTAACACAGAATAAAACAATTGATAGAAGTCCCATGATGGTAGTGACTGCCCATTACTGCTTATCACTTATTAACCATCATTTATTCACATTACTTTACTTTAATAAAATATTTCAGTTGTGTATATTACATTTGTTTTATTTGATGACTTTATTATTTCATTCCAAGTCCTCATCTCTATAGAGCTGCTGCCTATGCTGTCTGATAAAATCACGATTTTAGTAGTTCTTCTTCAATGTAAATAAGGCATACTTTTATATGACTGCTGAATACCAACTATCAATCATCATGTATTTTCAGTTAGAGATACCGTCACGAAGAGACTGCTCTCTGTGTGTCCCTCATGATCGAGCATTCTTCTGTCTCTTACATAGCAGGCGTAAAAAGAAAACACAGACTGACAATGGATTATGGTCCTTGTAGTTAATTATCACGTTTTCTGCGCTAAACTATGGCCTGTTGGAAACTACAACTCCCTAATGCGTCGCACAGTTGGGGCATGATCTGAGATATCTCTAGAGAAACAATGTGTGCATTGAGCTCACAAAGAACATTTAAAAAAAGAAATGGATTTCAAATAATTGAACTGAGGTCATTTCGGTTAATCACTCATCACTACCCACCAGACATGCCACCAGGGGTCTTTTCACAGTCCCCAAATCCAGAACAAATTCAAAAAAGTGCCTTCGGAAAATATTCATACCCCTTGACATTTTGTTACATTACAGCCTTATTCTAAAATTGATTAAATTGTTTTTTTACATCATCAATATACACACATTACCCGATAATGGCAAAGCAAAAATAGGTTTTTAGAAATGTTTTCAAATGTATTACAAATAAAAAACGGAAATATTACATTTACATAAGTATTCAGACCCTTTACTCAGTACTTTGTTGAAGCACCTTTGGCAGCGATTACAGCCTTGAGTCTTCTTGGGTATGACACTACAAGCTTGGCACACCTGTATTTGGGGAGCTTCTCTCATTCTTCTCTGCAGATCTTAATATGCCATTTAACAGATCTTCTCAAGCTCTGTCAGGTTGGATGGGGAGCGTCGCTGCACAGCTATTTTCAGGTCTCTCCAGAGATGTTCGATCAGGTTCAAGTCCTGGCTCTGGCTGGGCCACTCAAGGACATTCAGAGACTTGTCCCGAAGCCACTCCTGCGTTGTCTTGGCTGTGTGCTTAGGGTCGTTGTCCTGTTGGAAGGTGAACCTTCGCCCCAGTCTGAGGTCCAGAACACATTGGAGCAGGTTTTCATCAAGGATCTCTCTGTACTTTGCTCTGTTCATCTTTGCCTCAATACTGACTAGTCTCCCAGTCACCGCCGCTGAAAAACATCTCCACAGCATGATGCTGCCACCACCATGCTTCACCGTAGGGATGGTGCCAGGTTTCCTCCAGACATGATGCTTGGCATTCAGGCCAAAGAGTTCAATCTTGGTTTCATCAGACCAGAGAATCTTGTTTCTCATGGTCTGAGAGTCTTTAGATGCCTTTTGGCAAACTCCAAGCAGGATGTCATTTGCCTTTTACTGAGAAGTGGCTTCCGTCTGGTCACTCTACCATAAAAGGCCTGATTGGTGGAGTGCTGCAGAGATGGTTGTCCTTCTGGAAGTTTCTCCCATCTCCAAAGAGGAACTCTAGAGCTCTGTTAGAGTGACCATCAGGTTCTTGGTCACCTCCCTGACCAAGGCCCTTTTCCCCCGATTGCTCAGTTTGGCCGGGGGGCCAGCTCTAGGAAGAGCCTTGGTGGTTCCAAACTTCTTCCATTATGTATGTAGTTCTGTCCTTGAGCTGTTCTTGTCTATTAATGTTCTGTATTATGTCACGTTTCATGTTCTGTGTGGACCCCAGGAAGAGTAGCTGCTGCTTTCGCAACAGCTAATGGGGATCCTAATAAAAAACCAATACCAAAATGTATCATGTAAACGTTGTCAATCTCATTTTCATCCTTGCTAGACCTTCCTAATTTTAATCTGCTGTAATTAAATCCCAACTACACTGATCTATGTTGTTTTCCCTCTCTAGCTAACTGCAGCATCACATGTTTAAATGGAGGGACGTGCTTCCACCCAGGGAAGTGTATCTGTCCTGCAGGCTACGAGGGACCACGCTGTGAGATCAGTGAGTTAGACTTCACATTACTACTACTACTACTACTACTACTACTACTGCTACTACTACTACTACTACTACTACTACTACTACTACTACTACTACTACTACTATAACTACTATAACTACTACTACTGCTACTACTATAACTATTACTACTACTACTACTACTACTACTACTACTACTACTACTACTACTACTACTACTACTACTACTACTACTACTACTACTACTACTACTACTACTACTACTACTACTGCTACTACTATAACTACTACTACTACTACTACTACTACTACTACTACTACTACTACTACTACTATTACTACTACTACTACTACTACTACTACTATAACTACTACTACTACTACTACTACTACTACTACTACTAAATACTACTACTACTACTACTACTACTATAACTAATACTACTACTACTACTACTACTACTACTACTACTACTACTACTACTACTACTACTACTAAATACTACTACTACTACTACTACTACTACTACTACTACTACTACTACTACTATAACTACTACTACTAACTACTACGACTAAATACTACTACTACTACTGCTACCACTACTACTACTACTGCTACTACTACTAACTACTACTCTGCTACTACTACTACTAATACTACTACTACAGACATTATTCATTCTAATCAGACAGGTGTTTTACATGGACAATACATTGGAGATAATATAAGGCAAGTACTGGAAACAATAGAACACTATGAAAAATCTAGGAAATCAGGCCTGTTATTCATAGCAGACTTTAAAAAGGCATTTGATAAAGTACAACTGGAGTTTATATATAAATGCCTGGAGCATTTCAATTTTGGAGAATCTCTTATAAAATGGGTTAAAATCATGTATAGTAACCCTAGGTGTCAAATAGTAAATAATGGCTATTTCTCAGAAAGTTTTAAACTGTCAAGAGGAGTAAAACAAGGTTGTCCACTATCGGCATATCTGTTTTTTTATGGCCATCGAAATGTTAGCTATTAAAATCAGATCCAACAATAATATCAAGGGATTAGAAATCCAGGGCTTAAAAACAAAGGTGTCATTGTTCGCTGATGATTCATGTTTTCTTTTAAATCCACAACTTGAATCCCTCCACAGCCTCATAGAGGATCTAGATACATTTTCTAACCTCTCTGGATTACAACCAAATTATGATAAATGCACTATATTACGTATTGGATCACTAAAAAATAAAAATTTTACATTACCATGTAGTTTACCAATAAAATGGTCTGATGGTGATGTGGATATACTTGGAATACATATCCCAAAGGAAATAAATTATCTCACTCCAATAAATGTTAATAGAAAGTTAGCAAAAATAGATAAGATCTTGCTACCATGGAAAGGTAAATACCTGTCTATTTGTGGAAAAATCACCCTGATTATCTCTTTAGTATTATCCCAGTTTACCTATTTGCTTATGGTCTTGCCTACGCCTAGCGAACAGTTTTTTAATTATATGAGAAAAAAATATTCCATTTTATTTGGAACGGCAAGCCAGACAAAATTAATAATAATAAGCCATTTAGCAGACGCTTTTATCCTCAAGCCAGACAAAATTATTAATAATAAGCCATTTAGCAGACGGATCACCACCTCAAGCTGAACCCTGGCAAGACGGAGCTGCTCTTCCTCCCGGGGAAGGACTGCCCGTTCCATGATCTCGCCATCACGGTTGACAACTCCGCTGTGTCCTCCTCCCAGAGTGCGAAGAGCCTAGGCGTGACCCTGGACAACACCCTGTCGTTCTCCGCCAACATCAAGGCGGTGACCCGCTCCTGCAGGTTCATGCTCTACAACATTCGGAGAGTACGACCCTGCCTTACACAGGAAGCGGCACAGGTCCTAATCCAGGCACTTGTCATCTCCCGTCTGGACTACTGCAACTCGCTGTTGGCTGGCCTCCCTGCCTGTGCCATTAAACATCCAGAACGCCGCAGCCCGTCTGGTGTTCAACCTTCCCAAGTTCTCTCACGTCACCCCCCTCCTCCGCACACTCCATTGGCTTCCAGTTGAAGCTCGCATCCGCTACAAGACCATGGTGCTTGCCTATGGAGCAGTGAGGGGAACGGCACCTCTGTACCTTCAGGCTCTGATCAGTCCCTACACCCAAACGAGGGCATTGCGTTCATCCACCTCTGGCCTGCTGGCTCCCCTTCCTCTGCGGAAGCATAGTTCCCGCTCAGCCCAGTCAAAACTGTTCGCTGCTCTGGCACCCCAATGGTGGAACAAGCTCCCTCACGACGCCAGGACAGCGGAGTCACTCACCACCTTCCGGAGACATTTGAAACCCCACCTCTTTAAGGAATACCTGGGATAGGATAAAGTAATCCTTCTACCCCCCCCCCCCCTCCAAATTGTAAAGTGGTTATCCCACTGGCTATAGGGTGAACGCACCAATTTGTGAGTCGCTCTGGCTAAGAGCGTCTGCTAAATGACTAAAATGTAAATGTAAATGTATCCAAAGCGACTTACAGTCATACATTATTATTTTTATTTTTTTTGTGTATGGGTGGTCCCGGGGATCGAACCCACTACCTTGGCGTTACAAGCGCCGTGCTCTACCAGCTGAGCTACAGAGGATCAGCTGTGATAGTTCCGTGCTAAAACGTGCTTAAACTGGCCTATTTATATAATGAATATGAATTCGAAGGACAGAAAGTATTAAATATTAAAGCATTAGACCTATCACTAAAAGCTTCAGTCATACAAAAGTTATACTTAAATCCAAACTGGTTCTCTAGCAAATTTATAAGATTGTCTCACCCCATGTTCAAGAATGGCCTTTTTCCCTTTATTCAGATTACAACCTCTCAATTTCAGTAATTTGAAAAGGAAATCATCTCCCAAATATCACTATTTCTAAAACAAGCCATAGAAAGTTGGTTGCAATTTTAATTTAATCCTCCAGAAACAAATAATGCAACAAATATTGTGGTTAAACTCAAATATACAAATTGATTAAAAAAACATAATTTTTTGAAAAAATGTTTAGAAAAGGTATAATCTTCGTAAATGATATCATAGGTAGGACTGGTGGAGTTATGTCGCACATGCAGCTAACAAAAACATATGGAAATGTCTGCTCTACCCAAAATTACAACCAAATAATTGCAGCATTACCGCAAAAATGGAAGAGGAAAGTGGAAGGGGGAAAAAGTAAGGAACTTGTCTGTCGGCCCTGCATTAAAGAACATAATTGGTTAAAGAAATTTGTGATAAATAAAAAAGTATACCAGTTTCATTTAAGAACCAAAGGATTGACAGCCGTCCCATATAGATTGCAAAATAGTTGGGAAGAGATTTTTGACGTACCGATCCCATGGCATAGTGTTTATGAACTGACACGCAAAACGACGCCGGATTCAAAACTTAGAATTTTTCAATTTAAATTATTATACAAAATTCTTGCTACCAATAGAATGTTATTTATATGGGGGATACAATCTTCCCAGCTCTGCAGATTTTGCTGTGAAGAGACAGAATCATTAGATAATTTGTTTTGGTACTGTCCGCTTGTTTTTGGTCACAGGTCCAGGAATGGCTGAAGGATTGCAATATTTACCTGGAGCTAACCCTGCAGATAGCACTACTGGGTGATCTGAAAAGTCATAGTCAATCGATCAATAACATAATAATACTTTTAGCAAAAATGTTTATTTTCAATTTACAATCTGTAGAAACAATGAGAATAGAAGGGTTCAGAACTTTTGTGAAACATCACAGTACAGTTGAAAATATGGATGGTGTTAAGAGATAGATGGGAGGTGTTTTAAAATTAAAGTAAAAATAAATAAATAAAATACTACTACTAACTACTACTAACTACTCCCACTACTACTAACTACTACTACTAATACCTACTCTACTACTACTCTACTACTACTAACTACACTACTCTTCACCTATAACTAGTCACTCCATTTCTGTAACTCCTGTCTCGCCTGGAATCATTTTGAATTGAAACTTTATTGATCAACAGAGGGAAGCTGACAGGTCCCAGGCTTACATGTCACACATTACAAAACATAGAGGACCGGTTTCCCGGCTCCAGATTCAAACATATTCCTGGACTGAAAAGGTTCTCCATTGAGCATGCTTTTCCAGGAGTAGGCTCAGTCTGGGTCCGGGGGAAACCGGTCCGTAAAGCGCTGGTGCTATGCATTCAACTTTAATACATACAATCCCAAAAGCAGTGGAATGTAGCCTACAGTCAGAGTATACTACCGTTGGTAGTGACATCATCCAAATAAACACTTGTGCTGTCACTCTGATGGCAACAGGGCGGAACCCTGAGAGGGTAAACAAGTGATGTCATGCATGGTAAACAAGTGATGTCATGTTTCACTGTCTGCTACTGTGGGCAGGGGAAGCAACTGCCACAACCACCAACTGCTGCTGCTGCTGCCCGCACCGCTGTTTAATCACTATATAGATGAACACTATATGGCTTCATTATGCTATGGGAAAGTCTACTTTTTATACCAAGTGGCACTTTGTGGCTAAGGTTTACTTTCATTAATGGGCGGCAGGTA
>NW_028166702.1:50000-60863 GCF_964263955.1 Coregonus lavaretus
AAATAGTTAAAGTACAAATGTTTGTTCTTCACTGGTTGCCCTTTTCTTGTGGCAACAGGTCACAATTCTTGCTGCTATGATGGCACACTGTGGTTTTTCACCCAGTAGATAAGGGAGTTTTATCAAAATTGGGTTTGTTTTCAAATTCTTTGTGGATCTCTGTAATCTGAGGGAATGTCTCTCTCGCTCTCGCTGTCTCTCTCTCTCTCGCCCTCTCTCTCGCCCTCTCTCTCTCTCTCTCTCTCTCTCTCTCTCTCTCTCTCTCTCTCTCTCTCTCTCTCTCTCTCTGTCTTTCTCTCTCTCTCTCTCTCTCTCTCTCTCTCTCTCTCTGTCCCCCTATTGTCTGTGCTCCAGGGATATGAATGTCATCGATATGTGTGAGAACAAAGAATGGGTTGAAACTCAGTAGGTGTTGATGTAATATGGAGGCGTAAAATAATCTCTCAGATGGCTCTGCTCACACCAGGGCTGTGTTGTTGAAAGGGGTTGATTTCCTTTAACACCTCGACTTCTCTTACTTGTCGATTTCTACCTCTGCTATTTAGTGATAGTTAGCGTCCCAAATGGCACCCTATTCCCATAGGATCCTTGTCAAAAGTAGTGCACTATCTAGAGAATAGGGTGTCATTTGGGACGCACCAATAATCTGTATTAAACCCCTGGGGACCAGGGTAATTGCTAGTTTGACCCACAGAGTGTCTAGGAGAATCATGTATATGCCAATCCATCTCCCACTGCCTTCCACACCTGAAGTAATGGACGTCGACAATATTATTACATTGACATTTTAGTCATTTAGCAGACGCTCTTATCCAGAGTGCATAGATTTTTTTCATACTGGCCCCCCCGTGGGAATCGAACCCACAACCCTGGCGTTGCAAGCGCCATGCTCTACCAACTGACCTACAGGGTTATTATAACTTGGGACAGTTTCCCGGACCCAGATTAAGCCTATTCCTAGACTAAAAAGCATGTTAAATGTATATATTTTTTATTTTAGGCAAAGCAGAAGGCTGAGGCCTTGGGTTAACTGTAGAGTATAGATGACTACTACACTACTCTACACTACTCTACACTACACTACTCTACTATACTCTACTCTACACTACACTACACTACTCTTCTCTACACTACTCTACTCTACACTACACTACTCTACTCTACACTACTCTACACTACACTACACTACACTACTCTACACTACTCTACACTACACTACACTACACTACACTACACTACTCTACACTACACTACACTACTCTACTCTACACTACTCTACACTACACTACACTACTCTACTCTACACTACTCTATAATACACTACACTACACTACTCTACTCTACACTACACTACACTACACTACACTACACTACACTACACTACTCTACTCTACACTACACTACACTACACTACACTACTCTACACTACTCTACACTACACTACTCTACACTACACTACACTACTCTACACTACACTACTCTACTCTACACTACTCTACACTACACTACACTACTCTACTCTACACTACACTACTCTACACTACACTACTCTACTCTACACTACACTACACTACTCTACACTACTCTACACTACACTACACTACACTACACTACTCTACACTACACTACACTACTCTACTCTACACTACTCTACACTACACTACACTACTCTACTCTACACTACTCTATAATACACTACACTACACTACTCTACACTACACTGCACTACTCTACACTACTCTACACTACACTACTCTACACTACACTACACTACTCTACTCTACACTACTCTACACTACACTACTCTACTCTACACTACTCTATAATACACTACACTACACTACTCTACACTACACTACACTACACTACTCTACTCTACACTACACTACTCTACTCTACACTACACTACTCTACACTACACTACTCTACTCTACACTACACTACTCTACTCTACACTACTCTACACTACACTACTCTACACTACACTACTCTACACTACTCTACTCTACACTACACTACTCTACACTACACTACACTACACTACTCTACACTACACTACTCTACACTACACTACTCTATAATACACTACACTACACTACTCTACACTACACTACTCTACACTACACTACACTACTCTATACTACACTACTCTACACTACTCTACACTACTCTACACTACACTACTCTACACTACACTACTCTACACTACACTACTCTACACTACTCTACACTACACTACTCTACACTACACTACTCTACACTACACTACTCTACACTACACTACACCACACTACACTACTCTACACTACTCTACACTACACTACACTACACTACACTACACTACACTACACTAAACTACTCTACACTACACTACACTACACTACTCTACACTACACTACACTACTCTACACTACACTACACTACTCTACACTACACTACACTACTCTACACTACTCTACACTACACTACACTACTCTACTCTACACTACAATACACTACACTACACTACTCTACACTACTCTATAATACACTACAGCTACTCTACACTACACTACTCTACACTACTCTATAATACACTACACTACACTACACTACTCTACACTACTATACACTACACTACACTACACTACACTACTCTACACTACACTACTCTACACTACACTACACTACACTACTCTACACTACTCTACACTACACTACTCTACACTACACTAATTATACACTACTCTATAATACACTACACTACTCTACACTACACTACTCTACACTACACTACACTACACTACACTACTCTATACTACACTACACTACACTACTCTACACTACACTACACTACACTACTCTACACTACACTACACTACACTACACTACACTACACTACTCTACACTACACTACTCTACACTACTCTACTCTACACTACACTACTCTACACTACACTACTCTACACTACACTACTATACACTACTCTACACTACACTACTCTACACTACACTACTCTACACTACATTACACTACTCTACACTACACTACTCTACACTACACTACACTACTATACACTACTCTACACTACACTACTCTACACTACACTACCCTACCCTACCCTACACTACTCTACACTACACTACACTACTCTACACTACACTACACTACTCTACACTACACTACTCTATAATACACTACACTACACTACTCTACACTACACTACACTACACTACACTACACTACACCACACTACACTACACTACACTACACTACACTACTCTACACTACTCTACACTACACTACTCTACACTACACTACACTACTCTATAATACACTACTCTACACTACACTACACTACACTACCCTACCCTACCCTACACTACACTACTCTACACTACACTACTCTACACTACACTACACTACTCTACACTACACTACTCTATAATACACTACACTACACTACTCTACACTACACTACACTACTCTACTCTACCTACCCTACTCTACTCTACACTACACTACACTACACTACTCTACACTACACTACTCTATAATACACTACACTACTCTACACTACACTACACTACTCTACACTACACTACAATACTCTACTATACACTACACTACTCTACACTACTCTACACTACTCTACACTACACTACACTACACTACTCTACACTACACTACACTACACTACTCTACACTACACTACTATACACTACTCTATAATACACTACACTACTCTACACTACACTACTCTACACTACACTACACTACACTACTCTACACTACACTACACTACTCTACACTACACTACTCTACACTACTACACTACTCTACACTACACTACACTACACTACTCTACACTACTCTACTCTACTCTACACTACACTACACTACTCTACACTACACTACTCTACACTACACTACTCTACACTACACTACTCTACACTACACTACACTACACTACACTACACTACTCTACACTACTCTACTCTACTCTACACTACTATACACTACTCTACACTACACTACTCTACACTACACTACTCTACACTACTCTACTCTACACTACACTACACTACTCTACACTACCTACTCTACACTACTCTACACTACACTACTCTACACTACACTACTCTACACTACTCTACACTACACTACACTACTCTACACTACCCACTACTCTACACTACACTACACTACTCTACCCTACCCTACCCTACCCTACACTACTCTATAATACACTACACTACACTACTCTACACTACACTACTCTACACTACACACACTACACTACACTACACTACTCTACACTACTCTACACTACACTACTCTACACTACACTACACTACTCTACTACTACACTACTCTACACTACACTACACTACACTACACTACACTACACTACTCTACACTACACTACTCTACACTACACTACACTACTCTAACTACACTACTCTATAATACACTACACTACACTACTCTACACTACACTACACTACTCTACACTACCCTACTCTACACTACTCTACACTACACTACACTACACTACACTACTCTACACTACACTACTCTACTAATACACTACACTACACTACACTACACTACACTACACTACTCTACACTACACTACACTACACTACACTACTCTACCCTACCTACTCTACACTACATCTACACTACACTACACTACTCTACACTACACTACTCTATAATACACTACACTACTCTACACTACACTACTCTATAACTACACTACACTACTCTACACTACACTACACTACACTACTCTATAATACACTACACTACTCTACACTACACTACACTACACTACTCTACACTACTCTACACTACACTACACTACTCTACCCTACCTACTCTACACTACACTACACTACCTACTCTACACTACTCTAATACACTACACTACTCTACACTACACTACACTACTCTACACTACACTACACTACACTACACTACTCTACCCTACCCTACTCTACACTACACTACACTACACACTCTACACTACACTACTCTATAATACACTACACTACTCTACACTACACTACTCTATAATACACTACACTACTCTACACTACACTACACTACTCTACACTACACTACTCTATAATACACTACACTACTCTACACTACACTACTCTACTCTACTCTACACTACTCTATATTACACTACACTACTCTACACTACACTACACTACACTACACTACACTACTCTACTCTACACTACACTACACAACTCTACACTACACTACTCTACTCTACACTACACTACTCTACACTACACTACACTACTCTACACTACACTACACTACTCTACTCTACACTACACTACACTACTCTACACTACACTACCCTACTCTACACTACACTACTCTACACTACACTACTACTACACTACACTACTCTACACTACACTACACTACTCTACACTACACTACACTACACTACTCTACACTACACTACACTACTCTACTCTACACTACACTACACTACTCTACACTACACTACTCTACACTACACTACACTACTTACCCTACTCTACACTACACTACTCTACACTACACTACACTACACTACACTACACTACTCTACACTACACTACACTACACTACTCTACACTACACTACTCTACACTACACTACACTACACTACACTACACTACTCTACACTACACTACTCTATAATACACTACACTACTCTACACTACTCTACACTACTCTACATTACACTACACTACACTACTCTACACTACACTACTCATACACTACACTACTCTACACTACACTACACTACTCTACACTACACTACACTACTACTACACTACTCTACACTACACTACACTACACTACTCTACTCTACACTACTCTACACTACTCTACACTACACTACTCTACACTACACTACTCTACACTACACTACACTACTCTACACTACACTACACTACTCTACACTACTATACACTACTCTACTACTACACTACACTACTCTACACTACACTACTCTACACTACACTACACTACACTACTCTACACTACACTACACTACACTACACTACACTACACTACACTACACTACTCTACCTACACTACTACACACTACTCTACTCTACACTACACTACACTACTCTACACTACACTACACTACACTACACTACTCTACACTACACTACACTACACTACTCTACACTACACTACTCTACACTACACTACTCTACACTACACTACACTACACTACTCTACACTACACTACTCTACACTACACTACACTAACTACTCTACACTACACTACTCTACACTACACTACTATACACTACTCTAACACTACACTACTCTACACTACACTACTCTACACTACTCTACTCTACACTACACTACACTACTCTACACTACACTACTCTACACTACTCTACACTACACTACTCTACACTACACTACTCTACACTACTCTTACTACACTACACTACACTACACTACACTACACTACTCTACACTACACTACACACACTACACTACTCTACACTACACTACTCTACACTACACTCACTACTCTAAACTACACTACTCTACACTACACTACACTACACTACCTACACTACCTACTCTCCTACACTACACTACACTACACTACACTACACTACACTACTCTATATACACTACACTACTCTACACTACACTACACTCCTACACTACCTACACTACACTACACTACCTCTACTCTACACTACCCTACCCTACCTCTACACTACACTACTCTACACTACACTACACTACTCTACCCTACCCTACTCTACACTACACTACACTACACTACTCTACACTACACTACTCTATAATACACTACACTACTCTACACTACACTACTCTATAATACACTACACTACTCTACACTACACTACACTACTCTACACTACACTACTAATATACTACACTACACTACTCTACACTACACTACTCTACACTACTCGTACTTACTTACTTACTACCTACTACATACACTACTCTAACTACACTACTCTATACTACTATACACTACACTACACTATCTACACTACACTACTAATACACTACACTACACTACACTACTACACTACACTACACTATACTACATAAATACTACATACACTACTCTACTACCTACTATACACTACACTACACTACTCTACACTACTCTAATACACTACACTACTCTACACTACACTACACTACATCTATTACACTACTATAATACACTACTTACCTACACTACACTAACTACACTACACTACACTACACTACACTACTACTTACACTAATACACTAACTACACCTACACTACTTACACTACACTACTCTATAATACTACACTACACTACTCTTACACTACACTACTTAATACCTACACTACTCTACACTACACTACAATACTCTACTACTACACTACTACTACCCTACCCTTACACTACACTACACTACACACTACTCTACACTACACTACACTACTCTAACTACACTACACTACTCTACACTACACTAATACACTACACTACTCTACACTCTACCTACACTACTACACTACTCTACACTACACTACACTACTCTACACTACTCTACACTACTCTACACTACACTACACTACTCTACACTACACTACACTACACTACACTACACTACTCTACACTACCTACACTACTCTACACTACACTACTCTATAATTCACTACACTACTCTACACTGCACTACTCTACTCTACACTACACTACACTACACTACTCTACACTACACTACACTCTACACTACACTACACTACACTACTCTACCATACACTACACTACACTACTCTACACTACACTACTCTACACTAAGACTACACTACACTACACTACTCTACACTACACTACTCTACACTACACTACACTACACTACTCTATAATACACTACACTACTCTACACTACACTACTCTACACTACACTACACTACACTACCCTACTCTACCCTACACTACACTACTCTACACTACTCTACACTACACTACTCTACACTACACTACACTACACTACACTACCCTACCCTACCCTACACTACTCTACACTACACCACTCTACTCTACTCTACACTACTCTACACTACACTACACTACACTACTCTACACTACACTACACTACTCTACACTACACCACTACACTACTCTACACTACACTACTCTATAATACACTCCTACTCTACACTACACTACACTACACTACTCTACACTACTCTACACTACTCTACACTACACTACACTACACTACTCTACACTACACTACTCTACACTACACTACACTACACTACACTACACTACTCTACACTACACTACACTACTCTACACTACTCTACACTACTCTACACTACACTACACTACTCTACACTACACCACACTACACTACTCTACACTACACTACACTACACTACACTACTCTACACTACACTACTCTACACTACACTACTCTATAATTCACTACACTACTCTACACTACACTACTCTACTCTACACTACACTACATACTCTACTCTACACTACACTACTCTACACTACACTACACTACTCTACACTACACTACACTACACTCCTTACACTACACTACTCTACACTACACTACACTACTCTACACTACACTACACTACACTACTCTATAATACACTACACTACTCTACACTACACTACTCTACACTACACTACTCTACACTACACTACACTACACTACCCTACCCTACCTACACTACACTACCTACACTACTCTACACTACACTACTCTACACTACACTACACTACTCTACACTACACTACTCTATACTACACTACACTACTCTACACTACACTACACTACTCTACACTACACTACTCTACACTACACTACACTACTCTACTACTACACTACACTACTCTACACTACACTACTCTACACTACACTACACTACACTACACTACACTACTCTACACTACTCTACACTACACTACTCTACACTACACTACACTACTCTATAATACACTACACTACTCTACCTACACTACTCTACACTACACTACACTACCCTACCCTACCTACCCTACACTACACTACTCTACACTACACTACACTACACTACACTACTCTACTCTACTCTACACTACACTACACTACTCTACACTACACTACTCTAAATACACTACACTACTCTACACTACACTACACTACACTACACTACACTACTCTACACTACACTACACTACTCTACCCTACCTACTCTACACTACACTACACTACACTACACTACACTACTCTACCTACTCTACACTACACTACACTACTCTACACTACACTACCTATAATACACTACACTACTCTACACTACACTACTCTATAATACACTACACTACTCTACACTACACTACACCACTCTACACTACACTACTCTATAATACACTACACTACTCTACACTACACTACACTACTCTACACTACTCTATACTACACTACACTACACTACCCTACCCTACTCTACACTACACTACCTACACTACTCTACACTACACTACTCTATAATACACTACACTACTCTACACTACACTACTCTACACTACACTACACTACTCTACTCTACCCTACCCTACTCTACACTACACTACCACTACACTACACTACTCTACACTACACTACTCTATAATACACTACACTACTCTACACTACACTACACTACTCTACACTACACTACTCTATAATACACTACACTACACTACTCTACACTACACTACTCTACTCTACTCTACACTACTCTACACTACACTACTCTACTCTACTCTACACTACTCTATACTACACTACACTACTCTACCCTACACTACACTACTCTACACTACACTACTCTATAATACACTACACTACTCTACACTACACTACTCTACTCTACACTACACTACTCTATAATACACTACACTACTCTACACTACACTACTCTACATACACTACACTACTCTACACTACACTACTCTACACTACACTACTCTATAATACACTACACTACTCTACACTACACTACTCTACTCTACTCTACACTACTCTACACTACACTACTCTACTCTACACTACTCTACTCTACACTACACTACACTACTCGACACTACACTACTCTACCTAACTACACTACACTACTCTACCTCACTACACTACTCTACACTACACTACACTACTCTACACTACACTACTCTACACTACACTACCTACACTACTCTACACTACACTACTCTACACTACACTACTCTACACTACACTACTCTACTCCTACACTACACTACTATACACTACACTACTCTACACTACACTACTCTACACTACTACTCTACACTACACTACACTACACTACTCTACCCTACACTACACTACACTACTCTACACTACACTACACTACTCTACACTACACTACACTACACTACACTACTCTACACTACACTACTCTACACTACTCTACACTACTCTATACTACACTACACTACACTACTCTACACTACACTACTCTACACTACACTACACTACTCTACACTACTCTACACTACACTACTCTACACTACACTACTCTACACTACACTACTCTACACTACACTACACTACACTACTCTACACTACACTAACACTACACTACACTACTCTACCCTACACTACTCTACACTACTCTACACTACTCTACACTACTCTACACTACACTACACTACACTACTCTACACTACACTACACTACACTACACTACACTACACTACTCTACACTACACTACTCTATAATACACTACACTACACTACTCTACACTACACTACTCTACACTACACTACTCACACTACACTACTCTACACTACACTACTCTACCCTA
>NW_028166700.1:0-23464 GCF_964263955.1 Coregonus lavaretus
CCAATAAGCCATTTTGGAGAGGGGGGGACTTCAAGCTCTGTGTAACCGGAGAAGAGCGACTGAGCCGGGCAATGACAATGAACATAGACATCGGTTCTGATCTGATTTATCAAACCCCATAATATCTTATTTCAGCCTCTTTCAACCCTTATGCCTCGGCTCAGGGAGGCGACGGAGCGAGTATTTATTCACTGAATATGTCGGTTCTTTCTAAAATATCATAAAATGGGCCCAAATGACCTCCCTCCCCCCAAAAAAGTTAAAGCAAGCGCTTTTTGCAACGTCTCCGGGCGAGAGTTGGAATTTTACCAAGGCGTATTGTGTCACAAGCAAGGCGAGTGCAAGGAGCACAGCTCGAGGATTTACATAAATTATTTATTATTTTCCTCCCAAATCAAGATCTGCTGCTCTTTCTATTTTCAGTACATGATGTAAACGACCATGCGATTTATGGGGCCCTTTTCTAGCCACAATTGCATGCAGAGATGAAAGGACCATTTTCTGCACAAAGGCCAATTTATTTTTGTTTTAAAAAGTAGTAACGTCTTTACTTACTTCATGGTGGGCTATTTGCTTCTGTTTTCATTCTATGCCCATAACATAAACATTGATAATAAAACCAATAAGACACGAGATGTGTGTTAAATTGCATTGTTGGCACGGCTACGTGGTCAAAATATGAGGTTGGAGCTTACGATATATTGATAGACTTATCAATATCCTTTTTATTCTATCCATAATGCTCTCTGTGCAGGATAATTGGTAAACTGTGTTGTGGGCTAATTTATCCACAGCTTTGTAGGGGATTCAAAGTAGATTATCATAGTAATGAGACGCCTTATCTCCGTTCCAAGATAGCCTACTCTTCGGAAAATTATGCTTTTAAGGAACAGAAATTAAAGAAAAGAGCTATCCTCAAACAGAGCTTTGTGTATGGCGTGTTATGGCACTAATTAAACGAAACTGTAAAGCATTTAAATGCTTCAGTAACATAGATTTTCCTGCAGATTAAGGTAATTCATTTCACCAGCCATTAATGAGAGAGCTTTTCTCAGATCGCGTTGCTCAGATGTCCAAAGCCGTAATCACTTGCTGCTATCCGATATCAGAGAAGCAATTCTGTTCTTCTGGGACGCTAATCTATAGAAAGATGAAACCGGTGCTGAGAAGGTAACTTATTTTGGTCAAATATATCCTGCAAATGTCGAACAAGCGTGTTTACACAGCTATAATATGATAATAACATTCACCCTTTTCGTTGTGGTCTACTTTCTTACGTTGTATTTAGCCTGCCCCCTTGTTGTTAATGTAATAATTAAAATCTGGTGTAAAGCGCGCGCATTAATATTTCAGGGCTCCTTTGGGATATTGTTTTTCTGCGGTTGTTGTCATTTTGAGCGGAATTACACATGCCCTCACAAGCAGCTGCCAATCACGGTCACTAATTAATTTCTCTCCCTGCAGGTTTGGTTTCAGAACCGGAGGGCCAAATGCAGAAAGCAGGAGAATCAGTTACACAAAGGTGCGTTTCTATTCTTTGTCCGTCTGCAATATCCCTTTTACGCGTGGTGATAATAATGGTTGACATTTGGAAAGGGATACAAGAACATCTTTGAAAAGCATCAAGGGTGAATACAAATTGAAAAGCATCAAATGCACAACAAAGACTATAGGCCAGGGCTTTCCAACCCTGTTACTGGATAGCTACCGTCCTGTAGGTTTTCACTCCAACCCTAATCTAGCGCACCTGATTCTAATAATTAGCTGGTTGATAAACTGAATCAGGTTAGTTACAACTGGGGTTGGATTGAAAACATACAGGACGGTAGCTCTCCAGGAACAGGGTTGGAGAGCCATGCTATAGGCTATAAATGCAAAAAATCGATGGCGTTTAAATGGCAGTAGGCTCCCTGAATCTTTATCCTGTTGTGCTATTTTAACTCCATTATTTTGGAAAATGGAATTGTTCGTTGTTTCCAGAGTATAAATATTTGCCTCAATTATAATCTGGAGACTATTTCCCTTACAGATGTCCTATCTTTTTTTCCAGGAGTTCTCATTGGAGCTGCGAGTCAGTTTGAAGGTTGCCGTGTAGCGCCATATGTCAACGTGGGGGCCTTGCGGATGCCATTCCAACAGGCAAGTTAACTTTGAAGCGTGCAGTCTTTGACTAAACCAATCACCAGACTGCTGTCTTGGCACAGGCATTAACAAAGTGGTATAGGACAACACCAGTGTTCCAATGATAGGGGGTTACAAAAATCTTATTAAGATAATCTTATAAAGCCTTTAGGCTTGTTATCAGACCCTCAAGTGAATACCCATTGTAGCCTATGACATATTAATAGAAAATCCCCCAGTTGTTAGAGATTTTTAAATTGTGTTCTCAAGTTGTGGTACAGATTTTCGATTAAATTGATATAGTGTGTTTTATATGGACTTGCATTCAACAATATGGATCAAGTTGTGAGGAAATGTTCTCCCATAACAGACAGAAGGGTTGGATTCAATTCCATCTCAATTCCATCGGAAAAGGACTTAAAAAATGAATTGCAAATGCACTTTTCATATTCA
Source organism: Coregonus lavaretus (assembly GCF_964263955.1). Classification (NCBI taxonomy): domain Eukaryota; kingdom Metazoa; phylum Chordata; class Actinopteri; order Salmoniformes; family Salmonidae; genus Coregonus; species Coregonus lavaretus. The sequence goes on from NW_028166700.1 coordinate 2,575, forward strand.
TATAATTGGATGTAATTTAAATGGAATTGGACCCAATTAATACTTTATGAAATTAATACAAGACAGCCTTCCACAAGTTAGCTAATGTGTTTCTCCCCTCTCTTCCCCATCCGTGCGTCCATAGGATAGTCATTGCAACGTGCCGCCCTTCTCCTTTCAGGTCCAGGCGCAACTGCAGTTGGACAGCGCGGTGGCCCACGCGCACCATCACCTGCACTCTCACCTGGCAGCGCACGCTCCTTACATGATGTTTCCGGGCCCGCCATTTGGTTTACCCTTGGCTACGCTCGCGGCTGAATCCGCCTCTGCTGCCTCGGTTGTGGCTGCAGCTGCAGCCGCCAAAAACACCAACAAGAACTCCAGTATTGCAGATCTGAGACTCAAGGCCAAAAAACACGCGGCAGCTCTGGGACTGTGACTAGGCGTGCAACAAGGCGTCTACGGCGTCTAAAATGCCTACATTATTGACTGAGAGTCATCGACAAGGCAGAGCGGCATCAAAACAAAAAAAGGCTTACAAAGTGAAAGCAAGGACATATTTATGTATTTTTTTTTTTATGAAGGACATCATGTATAACTATAGAAAATATGCTATTTATGAGATAAAACAAAGATAGACTGTGAAATCGATAATAATTTTGGATCTCAACGAAAAGGGCGGGACTTGATGTAGGCTACATCTTCACAATGCAACGTGGTAACTGCACCAACGTGAAACTAGGGTGGAGGTGTCAACGAGCAAGATTGCCAAGAGGAGAGATGCCGCTGGGACGTTCGATTCTTTGTGAAACAAGGCGAACTATTCTGCGTTGTTTTGAATTATTAGGCTATATTATTATTTCCTTTTGAAACTATAGAGGCTGGCCTCGTTATATTTCAAAACATTTTCTCAGTAAAGGAAACAGCGGATGTTCGTGAACAAATAGAGAGACAAAAAAAGACCCTTATGTGACAGTTTTTTTCTGTTCTTCTTCTTGTCCAAATGAAAACTCCCCTGCAGTGTTGCATGAATTTCTTTCCTCACAGATGACGTAATTTGAGTCGGTTCAATTTCTCTCTCGTGCGCTCCCTCCATGGACTGCAGACAGACAGACAGACAGACACTCCGAGGAACTAACGAAGCTCTCACTTAAATGTCACAGTATTTGGACCTCTTGGCTTCTAGACATTTAGGGATTTGTGGAATTCAGACATTTGCCACAAATGTTACATTATTTTGTGAATGGTGAACTTCCGTTAGTCTATGAAGTTTTATACAATGCAATGAGTGCATTTGCGAGTGATTCGACCTACTGAAAGCGCAATATAATGTCACTTTTTAAGAACAACAAATATTTGGACAACAATTGCAGTAGGCTATATGAGACGGTACGGAGCACATGTAAAATATGTTAATACACAAGAAACATGCATTATTTTTTGTTATTTTGTGGTTTATGAATGCATTGTGAGAGCATTTTTGTTTTCTATTTTACTGTCCTTCCGTGTGTAAAACTCATGTGCATTCTGTAGGCTATGTAATGTTGATGTTTTTATAACAGTGAAAGTGAACGTAGCCTACCTGAGGCACGGATTTCTAAAAATATCATAGAAATTATTTTCATTTTTTCATCACTTATGTGAAACGTGAACTCACCTAAACAAAATGTTTTCGGTTCATAGAATAAATCAACTGAAGTTTCTTTTTATGACATCCTCTGTTTACATTCCTTTTTAATTCAATGTTGTCTCTAGTGTGGGGTGTAGCCTAGTTTCGATGGATAAACTTTATTTTTAAAAATTAATTTCATATATTATTGCTGTATTATTATTCCATATTATTTTTGCACTAAGGGTATTATTACAATTATTATAATGGGCTAAGATGTATTATTATTATTATTTAGCCTACTACTTATACTACTTATGCTACTACAATCGATTGTATTCAGGTTGTAAGCCAATACAGACTTATGGAAGGCTACATCAATTATTAATGTTTTGATATGTTTGATCCAGTTGTGTCAGGCCCGTTTAGCCACGTGTTATTTTTTTCTCAAGATCATGGGCATCTTTGTCAAAGTCCCTAACCTCTCCAAACCAATACATTATTCAAAATGTTTTGTTATATTTCAGAGCTCTGTGGAGAAGTTGTCAAATGTCGCATTGAAGACGATAGTGAAGGCTTATAGCATATAAAAAGACCATTGAATATACGGAAACATTTCGAAAAGACACGAAGACTGTTTGATGGTGTGTAATGCCGGTGTGTGGTCATTTAGCTTTATGATGTGTGAGGAACTTTTCACTGGTCTAACCTTACAGTGTTTCTTATGTAGGCTAGCTCGTTTTTACACACATATTTACATTTACAATAATTGCTTTATTCCAGACGCTTTCGAAATATACCATAGGCTACATTTGAAATAGGTTCCCATTGAAATATCCATGTTAGAATTGTTTTATGGTGACCAAAATCATTATTGTCTATTAGGCCACTGTTTGTCACGACGCTGAGATTAATTCGTTTAGTTTTTAATTCCATGCACTTGTACAGACAGATTGTGATTTTATACACAGTTTCATATGGTTCATTGATACTGTGCGTTATGTATAGAGACCCCTTGACTTCCAGAGCAAATTTGCCTGACTTGTTTCCGGACATCTTAACCGGCCATTACTGAGGATTGAATAAACACCTGACACGAGAGCCGATTTTAGAGCAATGCGGATCCATTACCAGCCGATATTTCCATACAAAACACAATGCATTTTGCTATTAATTAATACCGCTCTCACAGATGCACTAGAGTCTAGAGTGCTTGTGTATCTTGCAGTTTGGGTTGGTTTCAGATGCCAAAACTATTGAACTATTGATTCCTCCCCTTACCAGTAATGGAGGAGAGAGACAGGACTGTGAATGATCGTGCGCTGCCCTGGAATGACACAAGGTCTGCTAATGGAGGCGCGCGCACTTGCACTCATGTAAATGAGTAGAGCCATTCCCATTCCAGGTTCCTGCTACTTTAGGCCGTTTGTTAGTGAGTTAGACATGACCATTCTAATGACTTGCACGTGCTGGGATAGAAACGGGTTGATTTTAGTACAGTTGATTATGGTTGATATTTTTACGTTTCTAGAGACTATTTCAATACACCATATCAGGTCCATTACTGCTATGTTGGGGGTCACCATGGTTTGCATGCAGCCTGTTGGTGTTTCTCTGCGGCCCTGCGTTGCTCCCTCTCTCCAGGCATCCATATCAGTGGAGAGGTGGAGGGCCTGAGAGGGTCCGAGGAGACAACGAGACGGGGACACACAAGTGCTTTTCTAGATTAGCCATGGGGCGAACAACGACTCTCACCCTCCTTTCCACACACTCTCAAGACACATGTCCCACACAGCCACCGGGGAGCCAGACACCCCTCCTCGCTCCCTCCCTCCCTCCCTCCCTCCCTCCCTCCCTCCCTCCCTCCCTCCCTCCCTCCCTCCCTCCCTCCCTCCCTCCTATACTTCTCAGGCTCCCTCTCTCTGTTTCTCTATTGTTATCCATCTCCATACACTGAATCACAGGACGGAGAGCTCAGCAGCAGCGGTGTAATCAAGACTCAAGAGTCATTGGTGCATGAAAAGACACCAGAACACACAGCACCAACACCAGAAAACACAGCCCCCCCCCGGCAAAGACACAACCCCAGCACCCTATTCCTTATGTAGTGCACTGCTTTTGACCAGAGCTCCAGGGCTCTGGTTAAAAGTAGTGCACTAAGGAAAGGGTGCCATGGGGATCTGGTCAAAAGTAGTGCACTATATAGGGAATAGGGTGCCATTTGTGATGCAGCACATACCACCCGGTTGGTTCCTCAGCGAAGAATCCTTCATAACAACTGTTCGTGACCTGTTGCTAAATTTACCTCTCTATAATCATGCTGCTGACAATTACATTGCTGTATAATTTCTTGTGTGAAGGCACTTGGGGCCTTTATCAAATGAGTCCTTGTTGAGCAGTTGTGGATACCATTTTCTTTGCTCAAAGTGGTGTCAGTTTGTTTAATCATAAGTTTGTTTATTTTGGTATGAAAAAAAAAAATAGTTTTATTGTCACAGACACTGGATAGGTGCTGTGAAATATGTTGTTTTACAGGGTCAGCCATAGTAGTACGGCGCCCCTGAGAAAATTAGGATGAAGTGCCTTGCTCAAGGACACATCTACAGATTGTCCACCTTGTCAGCTCAGGTTTTCGAACCAGCGAACGGTGAGTTACTGGCCTAAAGCCCTAACCGCCAGTTTACCTGCCACTCCTAATGGTATTGGTTAGTGGGTATGTATTGAATGGTAGTGGGTGTGTCAGATATCAACAAGCTCTCACAGTCTCACTGCAGAATTAGACGTTTATACACGTTTCAACATTACATTTACATTTGACATTTTAGTCATTTAGCAGACGCTCTTATCCAGAGCGACTTACATCACATTTTGAAGTTGCTCCAAACATCACATTTTGAAGTGTTTTTGACACCCTGGGTTGACTTCTCATGCTCAGTATTATTCCTTTTCGCCAAATGTCAAATTTCAAAGTTGCTCCAAATGTTACATTTACAAGGTTAAGGGTTAAGGTTTTGGATAGGGTTAAAACATAAAATGGATACTTCGGGATTTTGGTAATGAGGCACTTTATGTAGTTGTGAATACCATGTTTATGTCTCTGTGTCCAGTAAGTTAGAGGTAGTTTGCATTCCAATGCTAACTATAGTGTTAGTGTAATGACTGGAAGTCTATGGGTATCTACTAGCATGCTAGTTAAGGTAAGGGTAAGGTTTGGGATAGGGTTAAAACAAAAATATATAAAAGCAAGTGTTCACCACTGGTATTGCAGCCAGGTCACCCATGATACAAGTCAGTATTAGACGTCCATCCATGTTTGAGGACATCGGGAGATGTGGAAACCGGCCACTAGGGGCAACAGTGAACACTGTTACCTTCAAGTAGGTTTTGGTTTTGCTAGGGCATTGTGGACAGGAATGAGCGTAAGCATCTGCCTCTGGTGCCAAAGGTTGCATGTTCGAATCCAGCGTTACAAAGTCGTTTTGATGTTTTTGTTTTAAGCCTATCCCAAACCTTAACCCTTACCTTAACCATTCGGAGTTAATGCCTAACCTTAAGATTTTGGAGTTAATGCCTGAACATAACCCTAACCTTAAAAATTTCAAAATTTGACGTTTGAGAAACATGGAAGAACGTCTAATTCTGAAGCGAGACTGTGAGAGCTTGTTGGGGATTGAACACGCAACCTTCTGATCCAGAGTTATGGGATTACGTCCATCCCGTCTGTGTGTTTGTCTGTGTAAAACTGAAATGCTAAAATGGAGTTGCTGTGTGTGAAGTTGCTGTGTGTGTGTGTGTGCTTGTGTGTGTGTGTGTCGGTGTCTGTGTGTATGTGCGTTTGCGTGTGTGTGCTTGTGTCAGAGGCAAAGACGCTCGAGTGAAACCAGTAGTCCTTCACTCAAAAAACAAAGCTAGAAGAAAAAGAAAAGATAAAATAGGGCTCTCTAAAGGTTTGCCTTTGTTATATATTAAGTGCGTTCAAAGAGAAACGTCATACACGGTCAGACAAAAGACAACAGACATCAGGAGCATCGCGAGATGAAAGAAGGACTTCAAAGGCATCAAATGGAGTGAAAGTGAAAAAGAAACCTGCCGAAAACTCCCTCCAACAGCACTCAGACCAGCAATTAGGCCTTCATATCACTCTGTTATCACACATGTGGACCGTAGACCCGGGTGGCTAAACTGCAGGGCCTGGTGTACTCATAAGACAAACACAGCATTTACCCAGTATATGATTTTATTTGGATGAAAACGGGGTATTGTTTCACACAGATTTGAACCCTGCATGGAAGAAAAAGGATTGTAGTAGAAAACAAGTCTCCCAACTTATTCTATACAGGTAACTAAGTGGATACGAAACAAAACAGGGCATAACAAAACAAGAAGTCAGATTGCTACTCCGCGTCCTGTTTAGGTACCCCCGGGCCAATCTGCACATTTGTATGTACTCATTACATTTATTTGTTATTAATTCATTTCCAGTCGCAGCTGTTGTGGCGATGGGTACAGATAACATGTAGCTCGGCCTCTGAGAGAGACAAAAACAGCGGTGGGGAACTTTTACGGCCTCTCAGACATTAGCCAGGCATTATGGGAAATTCTCCATGGTACAAGGGTCACACACACACTGTACTAAGGGGGTGAAGACTTAGAACAATGCCCTCTCGTAACTGCTTGACACATACCCTTCCCCCTTACCCCACCAAGTTGTCACGATCGTCAGGGAGAGACCAATGCGCAGCGTTGAAGGTGAACATATTTCTATTTATTAGGGTATGATCACACGATCAAAATAACAGACGAAAACGTGATGTCTACGGTTTAACACAAACCAAATAAGAACAAGAAACCACAAACACAAAGTGAAAGACAGACAGTTAAATATGGCTCCCAATCAGAGACAACCAGCTGACACTCGTTGCCTCTGACTGGGAGTCACTCAGGCCAACATAGAAATACAAACATAGAATACACACCCTGGCTCAACATAACAGTGTCCCCAGAGCCAGGGCGTGACAGTACCCCCCCCTAAAGGCGCGGACTCCGACCGCGCCAACTAAATACCACAGGGGAGGGACCGGGTGGGCACTCCGCCTTGGCGGCGGATCCGGCTCCGGGCCTGATCCGCACTCCCTCTCCAACCCCCCAAAGTACCCCTGGTCCGGTCTGGCCCCGCTGGCCGGAGCTGGACTGCACACTGATGGAGCGGATTGCTCTAGCTCCGGCGTAACGCATCTGACCGGTGCCGGACCAGGCACCAATGGAACAGGCACGGGCCGTGCCGGACCGACGACGCACACCACTGGCTTGGTGTGGGGAGCAGGAGCGGACCGAGCCGGGCTGACGAAACGCACCACTGACTTGGTGCGGGGAGCAGGAGCGGGCCGGACCGGGCTGACGAAGCGCACCACTGACTTGGTGCAGGGAGCTTGGATGGGCCGGACTGGGCTGGCGACGCGCACCACAGACTTGGTGCGGAGAGCAGGAACGGGCCGGACAGGGCTGACGAAACGCACCACAGACTTGGTGCGGGGAGCAGGAATGGGCCGGACTGGGCTGGCGACGCGCACCACAGACTTGGTGCGGAGAGCAGGACCGGGCCGGACAGGGCTGACGAAACGCACCACTGACTTGGTGCGGGGAGCAGGAATGGACCGGACCGTACTGGGGACACACACCACTGGCCCTACACCGGGATCTGGAACGGGCCGGACCGGACTGGCAACACACGCCAGTACCTCTCGCCGTGCCTCTACATCCTCCATCCCCTCTTCGACCAGTGGCCCCCGTAACCTGGTGGCCTCCTCTGGCAACCCACTGGACCGCTCTATCGCGGCCTCCTGCTGGTCCGACGTCGTGAGCCCCCCCCTAAAAATTTTCTGGGAGTCTCTCTTCCCCGTGGGCCAGGCCTCGAAAATTCTCGCCCAACTCTCGCTCTTCTGCTTCCAATCTCCGCCATTCAGCTCCTCATTCGGCTTGACCCAGTCGAAGCTCTGCCTCCACTGTTGCCAAGTCCACCCACTCTGCTCCTCACTAGGCTGCTTGGTCCAGTTCTGGTGGTTTCTTCTGTCACGATCGTCAGGGAGAGACCAATGCGCAGCGTTGAAGGTGAACATATTTCTATTTATTAGGGTATGATCACACGATCAAAATAACAGACGAAAACGTGATGTCTACGGTTTAACACAAACCAAATAAGAACAAGAAACCACAAACACAAAGTGAAAGACAGACAGTTAAATATGGCTCCCAATCAGAGACAACCAGCTGACACTCGTTGCCTCTGACTGGGAGTCACTCAGGCCAACATAGAAATACAAACATAGAATACACACTCTGGCTCAACATAACAGTGTCCCCAGAGCCAGGGCGTGACACAAGTGTTCAAAGCCAATGAACAGTGTATTATTACATTTCTGCTTTTCAATCATCTGATATTTGTGCACAGAGTTTTGGCCCATGCTTCAGAATGTAACCCACGCTATTCCACAAAGGGAGAAATTTGGCGTGTGTCCTTTGAAGTTGTGGAAATTCATTTTTTAATGTAAGAAATGACAAAATACTACTTGTAAATGACACTATGTTTGTATCCACATGCTAAATGATATTTTAATGAGGGGAAATCACCACAACTATCCTTCATATTGTGTTGTCAAATCTCATGACAACACCAAATATTGTCCAGGGGAGCTGTTAGTGGAGTGTGACAATTAATGTCACTGCATCTATCAGCTCCATTTAAAAAGGCTACAGCACACACACACTTCCTCTCTATTCGTTCCTCCATATGAGTGGCCAAAGAAACAATGTGGTGTTTGTATAGAAAAAGATGGAGGCCAATTCTCCTTCTGAAGACATTCTACAGTAGTTCCTTACTTTTAGTTTTTTCTGCCTATGCTGAGGAGAGAGGGGACAGTTGAATGGATGGCAGCAGTGAGGTGACACTTTTGAACAAATAGGATTTAGACACACCAGGGGCATTTGTCATGTAGGTATTTTATTTCGATGTATTTATTGATCCTGCCACCCCCATCTCCTCATCCTCCCACTAGTATTGACAGGTGTGTCGCTATGGTATTTCACCCTGCCCCCACGGCCCGTTCTCATTGGATTAATGCATAAAAGACAGACAGACACCCACACGCTTGTTATGGGATAATATGATGAGCGTGGTAGGTAATGTATTATGGTAAGGGCCCATGTCAAGTTCAACAGGGAGTGCTGGGTTGAGGGAAAGCCTGAGGGGGGTATCCCTGGAGAAGAGAGAGAAGAGAACGCAACGTGTTTTAATGCAATGTAATGTAAATTGATGTCCCGAGTTTAGGAAGGACAGACAAATAGAGAAGAGCTGCTCGGAAATGCATTACAGGGGCCAAACGGCTCTTTGAGGAGACAGGATTTAACGGGGGCCTCCGTGGCTCTATTGGATTACAATGTTGGCTCAACAATCTGGCAACGTCTAATTAAATAGCCCAGCATTAGCTTCCACCACAGTGGGGAGTGTGAGAGAGGGACACTATCTCATTCTGAAATGGATGTAAAAATAGATCCTCACGAGTTAGCCCGTACTCACGCTCCCTCTCTCTCTCTCCCCCCCCCTGCCTTACACACACACACACACACACACACACACACACACACACACACACACACACACACACACACACACACACACACACACACACACACACACACACACACACACACACACACACACACTCTCTCTTACACATACACACACACACGTTTGTTTTACTATCCTTGTGGGATTCAAACAATTGATTCCCATTCAAAATCCTATTTTCCCTAACCGCTAACCCTAAAGGCGTCTACATGCTTCCCAGCCGAAACAGTTTGGAAGAGTTATATTATGACATCATTTTGTGACGTTTTTGTTCGTTTTGGACATTGGTGACATTTTTCTTGGCTGTTTGGGCATGTACTTACGCACGGACACACACACTGTCTCTGTCTGTGACAGACATCTAAGCACAAACTGTAGTATTTATATCAGAACACTATAAAACCCATTGTGCACATGTTGCTTACATGTTAAGAAGAACACCATGAACACAGCCAATGTTTACTCAAAGGATTTGAGATTTGCCCTTGGAATTGACAAAACAATCAACAAAAACTTAAGTCTGGTAGAAGGGTATGTCAGTCCAACGCTTATGTGAAAGTATGTGAAAATGAACGTTTTTTTAGTTCACCACCAGAACACTGGGTGGCACTTTTCTCAACTTTTATTTTGTAATCAAAATAATTCAAGGAAGTGACACATGAATGGGGAACGAATATCAAGAGAATGAAAAAAAATAACAGACACGTTGTCTTGACTGTAGACTGTGTTCCTAAAAAGGGTTAAGGAAACCAAATGAAAGATGACATAAAATTCCCCAACTACGTGTAATTTTAACCAAAAGGTTGAAATGGACTGAACTGAGTGAGGTACATTGAACCCTCAAGTTCTTTAACCAAGAGGGCCAATGCCGGCAGAATGTTGGGGGTTGAGACGAGCTAAAGCAGGACAAGGGTGATAAGAGGTGAAAAGATAGTGGAGAGAGTTAGAGAGGGAGGGAGAGGGGGATAAATGGAGTAGGTGGACATAGGTGCCAAAGACATGAGAGGGGCAAAGAGGAAGCACTTTGTCATTTTGAAAAAAGTTTTTAAAGACAGCTTGTTTTCTTAATGAGTACAGCGACCCCTTTAAAAGGTCACACATAGCAACGCTGGCCGGACCACCTTAGAGAGGCTATATATTGCAATCTGGAGGTAAAACAATCTGGGAGTAAAACCATCTTATAAAACCAGCTTATATGTTGAGTTGTGATGAAATAAGACAGTTAAACTAAGCTCATGAGACAATATAAGTTATATTCAATCAAAGGCCATATCAGGAACATTCAACCGAGGGGTCCATGGAGGTACTGCAGGGACCTGTGAAAATATATAAAATAAAATAAAAAGTGGATTTATTTTCTCGTATTTTTATTAACATCACTAGCAACAACAGACAATATATAATCAATCTAAAAGTAAAATGTTGTATGTATCAATCCCAGAACGCCCCATCAAAGCACGACTTCATACACAGGCAATATAGCAACACTTTACTTAAAGCTGGCATAATGATTTATTACTTGTTATAAGCATGTATGAGCCTTTCTAAAGTGTTATTATAAGCCTTATAATATGTTATGCCTTTCTATGTATTACATTTCCAACCCAAAATGCTTAAAGGGAAATAAAAAAAAGGTTTTACTTCATATTCATAATCTCCAGCACCACCCCAACATCAACATATGTGAAAATGGCGCGTTTTGTAGTAAAAACTATAAAGATAAGTGATTAGTAGACAATTAGTAGGCATTTAGTAGGCAATGCTTACTCACAATTGGTCAAAATCACATGAAGCACACCGATGATGTCATTGGAAACACTTATCTTTCTCTATCATTTTTACTACAAAACATAGAAATGCACCATTTTCACATATATTGATGATGGGGTGGTGCTGGAGAGTATGAATATGAAGTAGAAAAATTGTGAAGTTTCCCTTTAAGTTCCATCCCAGGTCAGGATCAATATGAGATGACAATATGATATTTATTAGGATCCCCATTAGCTGTTGCAAAGGCAGCAGCTACTCTTCCTGGGGTCCACACAAAACATGACATAATACAGAACATTAATAGACAAGAACAGCTCAAGGACAGAACTACATACATTTTTGTTATTTTTAAGGCACATGTAGCCTACATATCAATACATACACACAAACCTTCTAGGTCAAATAGGGGAGAGGCGTTGTGCCGTGAGGTGTTTCTTTATCTGTTTTTTGAAACCAGGTTTGTTGTTTATTTGAGCAATATGAGATGGAACAGAGTTCCATGCAATAATGGCTCTATACAATACTGTACACTTGAATTTGTTCTGGATTTGGGGACTGTGAAAAGACCCCTGGTGGCATGTCTGGTGAGGTAAGTGTGTGTGTCAGAGCTGTGTGTAAGTTGACTATGCAAACAATTTTGGATTTTCAACACATTCATGTTTCATATATGGTTATGACAAGCATTATACCTGTTGGCCTCAAGTGTTACTGATATACATACAGTTCCATAGAATCTCAGTTACATAAACATCAATTCCACACAGAGGAGCCTATGTACTCACACCAACTGAGATACACAACCCATAACACTCCCTACCATGCTATCCGTTCATACACAAGGCTGCATGGTGCAGTAAGTGTGTGTTCACCTCTGTGCTGCAACAAACAATAACAGTTCCTAATATATTTGAAGAACAACCATTTTTATTCCCCAGATGGAAAAAAATGCTATGGGTAAATATAGCACTGTAATTGATTAAACAGACGCAGTATGCAATGTCGCAAATGTAATCATCATATCTGCTTTCTTTGGGTGACGCTGTTAACACTGCATACACAGTGATTTTCCTAAATACTATTCATTAGAATATAATTGGAGAAAATATTTAATATCAACATGCTAGATTAACTCCAGAGGAACCTATTGTCCTATATAACCACTCAATTGCCTTTACCACCTAAATGTGGATGTAAAGTGACGCACAATCTATACACCTGAGAGAGATGTACGGTGTGGAGCCACGACGGGATTCCCCCATTGTTAAAAGTTGATCCCTCCGGTGCCATTATATAAGTGTACATATGGGAAGGTAAAAATGGAAGACGACACTTTAAATGACATTATTATAAAATGCAATACTCCTGGAATGATCCCCTTATTAAATTAGGCCCTATGATCCAAGATGAATTTCCTGCTTCCCTAATCCATCAAGGGGGGAATATTAAAAGATAGGGCTCAACTGGCATTAGAATCTCACTCAGTCTTGACTTTCATTATTCTGCATTAGGCCACTGCTAGGGGAGAGCCTCTTAATGAGAATTACAATGATTCACTGGCCTCGGCCCCACATCTGACAAGTAAAATATTAACTCCTCAGTCACAGCTGTCTGAATTAAAATACTTTGTAACCGCGGACGCGCTAAATTAAATTGGCCTTTTATGTTCCTTACACGGTTGACCCCCGTGGGGCTGCAGCACAAGGGCCGTGACCGCCACTAAGCTATACCCCAAGAGGGAGAAATGAATCGCACCTTGCCTGAGAAAACAGATACAGTCGCATACACATACACACCTACACACGCACAGATTTACGTAGGCTACATACGTCCACACACACACGCACCTATGCACCTACGCACGCACACACACACACACACACACACACACACACACACACACACACACACACACACACACACACACACACACACACACACACACACACACACACACACACACACACACACACACACACACACACACACACACACACACACACACACACACACACAGACACACACACACACACACACACACACACACAGACACACACACACACACACACACAGACCCACACACACACACACACACACACTAGCGCGCACACGCACGCACACACACAGACACACAAAGACCCGTTAGCCTCCCTCCCCTGTGTCTCATTCTGTCATTCTCTCTATCTCTCTATCCATCACCTTTTTCATTCTCATTTTCTCACCGGAGGCAGTTTCTCAGCAGTCATCCTTTATATGTTGTTTGTTTGATAGCCGCTGTCTAGCATCGTCTGTGTTTGTTTGTCCGTGTTGCACTTTTTATTAACCACCGAGCCACATATTCACAGCATGCCCCTTACCTATTTCTGGATGCACAAACTCAACATTCCACCACATTAACAAAACATAGTAGGCCTTTTAAAGCCAGAGGAACTCAAGTAATTGGGACTTAGCATGCAAGAACCCAATCCAATTTACATCGACCTTTAAAAGTTTGATTTCAGTCAATTTGCACTCACTTAAGCTAGGGCCAGGGTTTGCACTGTAGCTCTGCTCCGGCTGCCAAATTCCTCCGCCTGTTGAATGGAACAGAGCCTACGCCAGAACCGGGGCTGTTCCGCCCGCTCTCTCTGACTCCAAGGTCACGCCGCTGTTGTTCTGATGGGGAAAGGAGCGGGGAGTTTTTCTCTCGCCGCCCGCGAGCCTGCGTCCCCAGCAGCGCTTTCGTTCTGCCTGTGTTGCCAGAGCACCCCTGAGTCTACCCTCTCAAACGATCGATTTCAGGGGGGAGCGCAGAAAAAAACATAGCGTGTGACCCTCGAGTCTGGAAATGTTACACTTTAAATCATTGGATTTTTTAAAAACTATACGCCCCGGGACATGTAATCTCTTCCCCTTTAAAAGTAAACCGAATGAATAAATAAATGGAGGAAGGAAATAAAGAAACATCCACAAAATGAAAACTAAATGGAGATTAATTCAGTGGGCATACAGGTCTCGTTGTCAATTTGAGCTATTCTGATCCGGTGATTTGAAACTTGACGAGGGCCAGAGCTTCAACCATGGCCTTACCAAGTCACCTTTAACCCCCATTGACAGATACAGCACTGAACTATAGGATGCAGTTTGTTCCTTTTGATGTTGACATTGTTACGTCTAAAACCACCACAATGAGGCCTTTCTCATCTGGTCCAACTTGCAACCCTACTTACCCTCTGTACAAGATCTTCCTCTTCAGTCATTACCATAACACTCTGCACTCTGACACTCTGAGTATGATGGACAGTATGCTAACAGCTCTACAGCTTGCTATTGTAGCTACTGTTACCGCTTTGAATCCATGCAATGAAAAAAATATTTCTCAATTTTGGAAAATGTTGGTGATATTACATATTTCTAGATGTATCAATATGAATCCTCAGAGTTTTTACATTACATACAGATGTACAATACGTTTCCATGCCAATTTAGAACTCTGGATATTACAGTACACGTATAATAAGAAATAAAATCAGTTAACATCTCAAAATACAAAACGCACAGATATGATTCACATATATGGTGTATGAAGGGTTATTGTTAATGTAAGGGCCCATGGTCTGAACGGTACATTAACAAAAACAATCAATGTTTGACCTCAGGATTAGCATTAAGATTCTTACAGTTTTTCCCAATTGCTAACACACTAAAATGACATGCACAGCACAATTATTTAAACTGACACAGAGAGCAAAACCTCTTCTCAAGTCTCCAAAAGTCTAAACACATTTTCTGCTTTACACACATTTTGCAATTAAAAATGACACTTTTTAAATGCACTGCACACGGTTCTCTGCATAAGACACAACAATCTGACATAAAGTCACATGTTTGCCATTTCAAAACACTGCCATTGAAAATGACACTGCATGAGCTAATAGGCCAATACATGTGGCTGATGTCATACACTAACTGCACAAGTTTCCTGTACAATTTACTCTACTGTGGGGGAAATATCTTTAGGCTGCATTGTCCAAGCCCTATATTTTAGTTTTTTTGTTTTTCTAAAGGACTGAGAGACGCAACGATGGTGGAGGAAGGGGCCAAATGTTCACCGGGGTACAGGAAGCTGCCATTGTAAACTTGGTTTTGGAAAATAATGAAATCAGATTACGAGAAATTCAAAGCCACATCATCCAAGACAACACCATATTCAACAACATTCAACGAGTCAGTCTGTCCACATTGGCTCGCATTCTCAATCGAAACCAAATCAGAATGAAACAACTTCATAAGGTGCCGTTTGAGAGAAACTCTCAAAGAAACAAAGAGGTCAGACGAGCATATGTGGATGTAAGTACAATATCGACTGCAGTACACTACACGCAACATTGTTTCCCAGTGTACTGGATAACACCTTATTACAGTTTTTTTTCAATTGCTTAAGCACAATTTTGAAAACAGGGCACGGTTTTTCAAACCCCTTCACACAATTAGCACAACACTACACCAAAGTAGCACAACACCTCAGATCATTTGCAAAATGGAACACTTTTGTCAAAACTATACAATGTCTTATAAAAACCTTATTTTGTTGTCATAACATAAACCCAACCATCATATGGTCTGATTCTGTTTGAATCAGTTAAACACTCCTGTGCTCAACCTAAAACACTTTTAGCATTTACACAGAGAAAGTGTAAAAATAAATTCACCAACACCACATAACACCAATTGTGCAGACTAATGAAAATATGTATTTATTTTCATGTACTCAAGTCAGTCAATACTGAACATTTCAACAAAACATTCATAACAAAACATTTTCCAGTTTTCATACAGTATTACTGAACATACCATTGTACTGTAAGCTTACAGTAATACTGTAACTTAAATTACATATCCAGTTCAGTACCGAATAAAAAAGAAAAATAACCTAAACATCTCTCCGCCTAGCTGGATCTGGCCACAGGGCCTCGTCAACATCACAGGCTATATTTTCATTTGCAAGGCAACGTGGGAAGATCTTTTGGAGTGACGAATCCACCCTTGTATGGATGCTGCTTCAATTTCATCACATGCTTCCACCATAGCTTGAATGAGGGCCATCTGGACATAGGGCCGGAGATCATAAACCTTCCACCGCCATGCTGAGAAGAACTCTTCGATGGGGTTTAGGAAGGGGGAGTATAGTGGAAGGTATTGAACTGTAAATTGTGGGTGTTGATGAAACCAGTTTTGGACCAGAGCAGAACGATGGAAAGCTACATTGTCCCAGACGACAATGTATTGCATCTGATCCCTTTGGTTTGCTGCTGTGATAATATTGTGTAATATGTCTAAAAATGTAAGAATGAGGTCAGTGTTGTAAGGACCCAAGTTGGCATTGCGGTGGAGGACCCCATTCTGTGTAATGGCAGCACAAAGGGTAATTTTACCCCCACGTTGCCCTGATACATTGACAATAGCCCTGTGGCCAATGATGTTTCTTCACCTTCTTCTCACTGTTGTCAGGTTAAATCCAGCCTCATCAATGTATATAAACTCATGCGGGACTTCCTCTGCATCCATTTGCAAAACTCTGAAATACAGCAAAAGATCACATTGTGTAGATCAATGTACTGTAGGTCTGCTATACAGTAAAATTACATGTACAGTAAAAAGGTTATGTGTGCAGTACACAATACTACAGTCAGTGAACAAAACGTACCACCACATATTCACGCCGCAGGCCTTTCACCCTGTCTGAATTTCTTTCAAATGGCACTTTATACAGTTGTTTCATCAGAACTTGATGTTTTTTAAGGATACGGGCTATTGTTGACAGAGAGACCTGTTGGATATTATTGAAAATTCGGTGATCATTGACAATATGGGCTTGAATTTCTCTAAGTCTGATTGCATTATTGGCCAAAACGAGGTTTATGATCTCTCTCTCTTGCTCCTGTGTGAATATGGGGCCCCTCCCTCCTTGGTGTTCTCGACGTTCAATCCTATGTTGGCCAAACAAAATACATGTAGCTTACTGTAAAATGATACAGGAATAGATACCAAAACTGTTGATATAGTACATGCAGTAAACTATGGATTTTCTGTTGACAGAAGATACGTTTCTCACCTGTGCTCTTGACGAAATGTCCGAACTATTGATGCCACCGTGTACCTGCTTAGGTTGTACTCTCAGTCCAGCCTCCCTCAGTGTTAGTCCGTGGTTTATTACATGGTCCACAATTGTAGCACAAATTTCATTAAACAGATTTGGTTGTCTTCTTCTTTGTGCATGTCCTACCCCTCCTCCAGGTCTTCCTCTCCCTCTCCCTCTTCCTCTTCCTCTTCCTCTGACACCGTCCATTTTTTTTGAAGACAGGTGAACTTACCTGTTGCCTTTTTATAGTGCTTAAACCTGATTGGTGTGTCTACAATTAAGCACCAGTGTGTGTGCACACCTGGTGGCTGTGTTTAACCAATTGGTTCATGGGTGTGTTCATTTGAAAGCCTTTGCATTAAAATTGCAAGGAAATGACATCATTATACATTTCTGCATCTCAAATGCATACAAGTGTGTTTAGTGTTTTGCAAATCACTGTGTGTAATGTTTTGCAAAAAGTGTGAAGCTGACAATGTGCTTACAGTTGTGCAAATCTAGGCCGGTGTTTTGCTCCTTGAGTGTAAGGTTTTGCTAATTGTGGGAAAGTTTAAATTTTAGTGTGTAAGCAATTGAAAAAAACTGTAACTGCTTTTGTTCTTTGTTTTCAGGGAGTACTGGAAATGGATGCTCATGCAATCCCACATGAGTTCATCTTTATAGATGAGGCTGGGTTCAACCTAGCAAAGACCAGAAGAAGGGGGAGAAACGTCATTGGCCACAGAGCCATTATAGATGTTCCTGGCCAACGTGGTGAGAACATCACAATGTGCGCTGCCATCTCCAATACGCATGGTGTCCTCCACCGTCATGCCAACCTTGGACCATACAACACAGCCCATATTCTCACATTTCTGGACAGACTCCACAACATTCTCATACCACCAGAGCGTATGAATGATGCAGACCATCAAAGAACCCGGTACGTTGTAGTATAGGACAACGTGAGCTTTCATCGTGCAGCCCCAGTCCAAAACTGGTTTGCTGACCACCCACCATTTCTGAACCCCATAGAATAATTATTTTCGGCATGGCGGTGGAAGGTATACGACCGGCAGCCCTTTGTGCGCATGCCTCTTGTGCAGGCTATGGAAGAGGCATGTGATGAGATTGATGTGGGAGCGATTCAGGGATGGATAAGGCACTCAAGGCGCTTCTTCCCTCGATGTCTGGCAAGGGAAGATATTGCCTGTGATGTGGACGAGGCGTTGTGGCCAGACCCAGCTGTGCGGCAAGATGATGCCTAATTATTTTTCTTGCCTCTTTTTTCTTTCTATATATTTTTTCGGCACATTTCTTCTGCAATTTTCTTTTTCAGTTTACTGTTTTTTGTGAGCATATTTTTGTTCAGTCCAATGTAAATATATCTGCTGTGCATATGTTGCACTGACTTGTTTGGTGAAAAAAAAAAAAAAGGTTTCAACAGCATGTGTGTATCTGCAAATATTTCTGTGCATGTGAACAATCAGAATAATTTTCTACAATTTGAACTATTTTAGTATTATGGCAAAGCATACTAAAGATGAGAGTGCTTTTCATTATGCTGAACAGTGTGTAGTTGGTTAGACAAAAATCTGGTAATATGAATGAAGTGTGTGCCATTTCGTGCAAACGTTTGATTTTGATAATGCTATATGTAGTTTTGGTTGCAGTGCTTCATTTTGCAGGATATATGAGGCATTTTGCAGTTTGGGTGTGTGGTTTTGTGAATTGTGTTAAGTATTTTGATAAAACCAGCCTAGTTTGCAAAATTGTGTTTTAGCAATTGGGAAAAACTGTAATTGGCGGTCAGGTATTTCCATCGATGCATCATCATGCATCAGAATCAAACACCACGCGTGGTGTTGACCCTAATGTTTTCTCAACGTTACATTTTATACCCTCCCCAAGGTTTCATTATGAAATTATAATTAGCTTTAAAATAGAATGCACTACCAGTCAAAAGTTTGGACACACCTACTCATTCAAATGTTTTTCTTTATTTAAAAAATAAATAATTACATTGTAGAATAATAGTGAAGACATCAGAACTATGAAATAACACATATGGAATCATGTAGTAACCACCTCCAGGCTGTGTAAGGGCTATTTTACCAAGAAGGAGAGCGATGGAGTGCTGCATCAGATGACCTGGCCTCCACAATCCCCCAACCTCAACCCAATTGAGATGGTTTGGGATGAGTCGGACGGCAGAGTGAAGCAGCCAACAAGTGCTCAGCATATGTGGGAACTCCTTCAAGACTGTTGGAAAAGCATTCCAGGTGAAGCTGGTTGAGAAAATGCCAAGAGTGTGCAAAGCAGTCATCAAGGCAAAGGGTGGCTATTTGAAGAATCTCAAATATAAAATATATTTTGATTTGTTTAACACTTTATTGGTTACTACATGATTACATATGTGTTATTTCATAGTTCTGATGTCTTCACTATTATTCTACAATGTAAAAAAATAGTAAAAATAAAGGAAAACCCTCCAAACTTTTGACTGGTACTGTATGTTTACAGACTTAGCCAGCAGTCAATATTGAACTCAATAGGGCCTACTTCCCACCCGTTGGCCTATAGCTGCATTGCCACCTACCCAACCCTATATGGTGTTTTTCCATAGGAGCACTGGTGCCTGGGCCAAGCGCTACAGCTAAACTTGATAGTGGATATGTACCAATAGATGCCCATCTAGGGAGGTGCAAAGTGTGATTTAAAAGACATCTAAATATGCTGCAGCACCAGTCACTGTTTGAGCCTTAATTAAGCCTTGTGAACGACTATTGTCCTTACAGACTTAAAGCCTCGTTAATCAGTCCACTTCACATGTCAATAAATCCACTGGCTCCAATCAAACCACCATTAGAGTGAAGAGCATCCCGATAAACTAGATCTTTGTATCTCATTGAGTTAATCAGGGCGACACCCCTTTTACATCGGAATGTCAGGGTCTTCACTGTGGGGGTCTAGTTCAGGACAGGCTCCATGGATGCGTCCCAATAATATCTCCTTTCTCCTGAAGTGTACACTCGTTCCCACAAATCTAAAAGCATTGCGTTGGTGGAGGCATGGGCTAGAGGGAGTTACCAGTCATTTCCTTTCAAATCAGGGAAGGGAAGTGAACAATTCCACACTTTGGGAGGAAGGAGAGATAATTGGGACATTGCCCTTGTTTAAAATGCACTGTGCAGACAAACTGTACTTGCTCTAATATTTTCTTTTCACTTTGTCACTTTGCCCTTCTCAACACGGTTGCAGCAACTAGGGGAATGCGTCACTAGGTCAGCTCAGTACAGCTTGGATCGGATCAGTAGTGTGACAACCCCTTATGATCTAAGCTGTGGTCTTGAGTGGAGAGGACTCATGACTGACTGACTGATGAACGGACAGACGGATGGACAGACTGATGGACGGGCTGACAGAGGGAAAGAAGGCAGGACTCTGATCGCCTGACACGTCCTCTTCGGGAGGGGTTTGGATATAGCTCTGAGCATGTGGGGGTCGGCGGTCGCTGACAGCGGTTTTCAAAATGACAAAATCCATCCTTAGTTATTGATCAGTTATTCTTCCGTCTTTCAGCGGCCACCTCCAGCTCTCCTCCCCTCCCTGCCGGCCGGTCCCTATTGATCCCGGCCCGTGATTGGTTGAGCGGTAATTTGAGACGGACATTGACAGATTGGCTGCAAACTGTTTTTCTTTCCTCTCTTCCTCCTCTCCGGGGTGATGACGTCATAATGCAAGTGACACTGCCAGACTGGGACCAACTGCAAAAGCAGTAACCTTTAAAGCCAATAGAGGATGTCTGTTT